>NC_048300.1:25876173-26116974 GCF_013100865.1 Trachemys scripta elegans | reverse complement strand
ACCCTAGGATGGGGAGTGCCACAGATAGACATCCCAACCTTACCTCCTGGTGGCCTTCCCATAAGAAGCGTAACTCTAGGGTGGCAAGCCCTACTCATAGGAATCCTAACCCAGACCGGGGAGCCCTAACCATAGGAATAGTAAGTCCTTCCCTACGCACTTGAGCCCTACCCTTAGGGACCTTACCTTTCTCTTTGTTTTCAATTTTCCTGAACTGAGCTCTTCTAAATGATCAGGACAGCATCCTAATGGCAATAAGCTGGAGATTCCATGAGACATTTCCCCCAGGCAGTGATCAGCAATTTCTTCTCTCGATTTGCAATGTTCATGACCCCATTTCTTCCAAATGATGCGGGCAGAATCCTAATGGCTTTAATATGAAGTTTCCATGATAAAGTTGTCGTAAGCACTGCTCAGTAGTAACAGCCTCCTTGTTGGTAATTTTCATGCACAGATTGCTTCCAAAGGCTCAGTAGAGGCTCCCAATGGCTTTAAGATGAGGCTGACATGGGAAGTATTTCCAAGCACCAATTCTAAGCTTCTAACTCAATCTTCATTTTAAAACTGTTTGAAAATGCTGAATATTAGGGGTAGATAGTCTTCCTGCATAGAATGAGGATTCCTGAAGGTAAGGCTCCCCGTACTGGGTTTAGGGTTCCTATTGTTATGCCACTTGGAATTAGGGTTAGAGTCCTATGCTTAGGCCATATGGAATTAGGGTTAGAGTTCCTATAAGTAGGCCAGTTGGGATTATGGTTGTATCGGCTAGGGCTCACGAAGCTAATTTTAGGGTCCTTGTGTGTAGTCTCCCTGCTCTAGGTTTAACTTTCCTCTGTGTATGCTTCCACTCCCTAGTGTTAGGGTTCCTCTGGGTATAGGTGGAAGACTTTTAAATGTGTCAAACCCTGGACCCAGAAAGAAAGGCACCAGGCATCTTCTTGTATAGGCACTGACTTTCCATTGTGCTGGGGGATACTCACTTCTCTACCCTTGTCTCTGCCACAGGCCCTGCCCCCACTCCACCCCCTTCCTGCCCTCTCCCCTTAGCTTGCCTTGCCCTCGCTCCTCCCTGTCCCCCCAGAGTCTCCTGCATGATATGAAACAGGTGATCAGGAGGTGCGGTGAGGGAAGGGGAGACACTCACCGGTAGGGGTGCCGGTGGGTGGGATGCACTCGGAGAGGGGTGGGAGGGAGAACGTCTGATGGGCGGGGGGGTCGTAGAGATACTACTCTGGGTCTTTGGCAATGTAGGTTGGTAAATTCTGGTTCCTTCTCAGGCTCAGGTTGGGGGCAGCTCTTTGCTCTACCTCATAGCAGGGGCATGCCGACTCAGCACCGAGCACCTCTGCTTCTTTCAGGCGTGTGCCGACCTCTGTGAGGGACCACAGCCCTACCTTTCCAACACTGAGGAGGACTCCTCATCAGTGTCCTGGGAGTCACAGCACTACCAGAGTCAACCGGAGCAGAGATCTTCACATGGGGACACAACGCACCAGTCCCGTTTACGAATAGCACGAAAGAAACAACAGAAGACAGCTTGGGGGTGGTTCCCTACCCCGAAGCCTGTGGACACAAGAATTTTGCTTTAAGGCATCTACTTGACCCTTCAGGGTCAGGTTATCTGAATTAAGACTGTGATGATTTACCATGCGCGGTTCCTCAGCAATTTTCTGCAAAGTTTCCACTTTGCTTTTAAGACTGGTAACCGCCTCCCATAAACCTGACAGACCCTCACACAGAGCCTACAAGAAAACAGCCTTTTTTAAATTCTGGGAGCACTTGGCTGCCAGGGAAGCGTCCACCCACCCTTGGATGGATGGCCAATCCTTACGATCTCCCGGGAGGGGGGCGCATAAGGACCCCCCCATTACCCCACCAGTTTACTAATAAACTTCGTAGTCTGGATTGCAGTAAAGGGCCCGTTCAATTTATTTATGGAATCCATGGTGAGACATGGTGATCTGGCATGACTCTCCCCTGGGATCCTGTTCGTGACAGCAGATGTTAGAGATAAAGAAGAAACAGGAGGACCCCGATTGAGTAAACAGGCGTCTTTATTGCAGAACTTGTTCCCCTCGACCCAATTGTCGAGTAAGCCCCGAGTTAATGACATCACACTTTTTTATTTAAGTTAATATGTAAATACCCACATTTACTACAATGCTCCCCTAACCCTTATTTGATAATATGATTGCTCATATAATGAATATTAATAGCTATATACTGAATATAATTATACCCAGCCCTGATTACTGTTTACAGCATTAAGCATATTATACAGACATTTTTATTTTGAAGATACATTTTTTGCAGTAATTTAGCCACAAGTTCCCTTAATTAGCAGTTCACAGGAGAGGGAAGAAGGGACCATGACCCTGAGCTCGTTTCTGTAGCTGGGAGAGGAGAGATAACACTTCTTCACACAAAGGGTATCCTTCAGACAACCACATTCCTTATGCAGCTGCAGCACTTATCTATTCTTAACAAGCAGAAGGGAAGGGGAAGGATGGCAACTTTATTAAATGAAGAAATAGTGTGTGCCTGTGCCTACTCCCTATTACCATGATAGCACACTAGCGGTTTTCCAGGTCTTTACTTAACCCTTACATATTCCAACACCCCTCACCTGTGTTAGGGTTATTAAGGGTAGGCCACGTGGATTTAGGGTTATGATTTCTAAGTGTAGGCCACATTGAAATAGGGTTAGATTCCTTTGGGTGAGACGCTCAGCCCTAGTGTAATTGGTTTTATAGGTAGGCCACTTTGAGATAAGGTTAGAGTTCCTATGGGTATGCAACTTGGATTTAGGGTTTTGGTTCTATATGTAGAGGCCACTTGGTGTTAGGGTTACAGTTTCTGTGGGTAGGGATCCCAGCCTCAGGAGTAGGGTTCCTATGTTAGAGATCTACATTCTATGGTTAGGGTTCCTATGGATTGGCAATAGGGTTTCTAGGGGTAGGCATCCCCTCTAGGGTTAGATATCCTATGGGTAGGGCACCCCACCCTAGGATTAGGACTTCTATGGTAGGCCACTTGGAATTCAAAAGAGGCTAAAACTGATAAAACAAGTGAAAATTTAAAATACTTTCCAAATCATAATAAAGCAGGACCTATGGCAAGTTGATGAAGAATTATACTGGGTTTGCAGACAAACACTATACATTTTTTGGTTGTTACAAACATAACAAAGCCAGGCATTCTTTAATTATGTTATTTACAGAACACCAAAACAATTACAGAAAATGGCTTAGCAATTTTTATTGATAAGGAAGGGCTAGTCGTAGCTCAGGACACTAAATGTAATTACTCAAGTACTGATTATGCCACTAGCTGCATAAAACTAAGGTAAAACTATATAGTACAAGAAGGATTTATCTCACACATTCCACACAATTTGTTCCATGTCCCAAATTATACCATTGCCTGAGATTCTTTCTTTACTGGATACTTTTATATGTAATTATATAAACCAGTACAATAATTTTACAAAAAAAAAAAAAGATTAATTAAGAATATTGGAATAGAGAATCACAAAATATTGGGAAAAATATAGCTCTTCATTATCCCCAGAGGCCTTTAATTCCTGTTTTCCCCTTTTAAGGTTAGGGAGGGGGTTAATCTTGACTCTCTATTGCCTGCCCAGGAAGGGAGACTGCTAAAAACACCTGGAGGGAAAGTCAGGGTTGAGTCCAGGCTAAGATAGGTGTCCAGTCTGTAAAGAGAAATAACTGGAACTCTAAGCTACAGAAACTCTGCGACTTGCCCGAATTGAGGGTGAGAAATTACATTTTGTAACCTGTTTCTTGAGTGTATTAAGCCTAGTTTGCGTGTTTTGTTTTATTTGCTCAGTAATCTGCTTTGTTCTGTTTGCTATCCCCTTTAATCACATACAATTTACCTTTTGTAGTTAATAAACTTATTTCTTGTTTATAACATAACCCAGTTTGTGCAAGTCATATCTGGTGGGGAGGGGGGACCAAGAAGCTGTGCATATCTCTCCACATTGAGGAAGAGGCCGATTTTGATGAGCTTGCATGGTGCAGATTTTTCTATATAGCACAAGACAGTATTATTTTGGGTTTATTCCCCAAAAGTGGTGTGCATGTGAATGCTGAGTAAATCCCTGAGCTGATTCTTCTCACACAATGCTGATTTCAGTCTGTGTCTGCAGCTGGGTGTGGCCTTACCTGTTTGTATGCTGGAGAAGGCTTGAAGGCCCGGCACAGCAAGGACAGGGTGAGGAAGCCCAGGCTGGTGGGACGAGCAGATGCAGTGGGACCCCAGCACATCAGGTGGCATCCCAAATGGGGGGGGGGGTCCAACCCATCACAGGCCCTTCCCCAGGGTTGGGGTTCATGAGGTAACCAATTAAAACCCTCTTTGCTGGCCTTTTCTTCTTCCAGTCTTGGCGTGGGCGGCCACATTCTCATAGGAGCTCAAGGAACCAAGGCCAGTCATGTCCCAGGATCATGGGGTAAACCAATTTGGAGGCCTGGTTGACCTGGTAGACACTGTCATGGTAGGTGGTCTCCAATCTTACCCAGACTGTACATCCCTGTGGATGCACTGTAGGTGTATCTCAGTCCCTGCTGGTTTGTGGTTTGGGATCAGGTCAACTTGGATGAGCTTCTGACTACACCTGGAGTTCACCAAGGTTCATTTCTGGGGTGCCATTCAACCTGTGTGGGGCTCAGAGTTTCTCTGGGTCCCTCTTCCTGGTCTGAGGGCTGGCCACCCACACCTGGCTATAGTAGCAGTTGATATATGGGCAGTCCAGCTGAAAGTACCCCTCCAGTCCACATTCCTTCAGCTGGTAGGTCTGCTCTCATTGGTGGTGGTCCTCCTGATGGGTCTTCCTCTCTCTGAGTCAGGGCCCGGCTGGCTGGTCGCCTCTGGTCAGGGTTTGGGGTGACGGCTGTCCACATAGCTTGGCGGGGGCTTCCCCCACTTGGTCTGTCTTTGCTGTCTGGGCTTTCTGGTTTACAGGGTTGTGGCTCTGACCCCTGGGCCACCAAGTAATTCTCCATCAGCTCGATGGCCTTGGTGACAGTCGCTGGTCACTGCTGCTGTACTCATCCTTCCCCGCACTAGGGAGGATTTGGGTGAAATGTTCTAAGGCACTGCCTCCACCACTTGAGCCACAGACCATTTCTCTGACTCCAGCCATCACCAAGTATAGTCCTGGAGATATTGGCTACTGCCCTTAGCTTGTCCCCAGGTGGGTACCATTCTCAGCAAAAGCATTGGTGGTCTCGGGGCTGATGCCAGTCTGATCTAAGATGGCTGCCTTCACCTTCCCATATTCCAGGGTGTCCTGGGGGGGTCTAGATTTTGATAGGCTGACTGATCTGGTCCCACCAGATATGGGGACAGGAGGGTAGCCCACGGGTCTGGGGGCCACTGGGTGATGGTGGTAACCCACTCAAAAGTCACCAGGAACACCTCAGCGTCATTGTTGGGCCCCATCTTTGTGAGCCATACAGGGAGACCAACTTGGAGGTCCCTGCATCCGAGCCAACTGGGTGTCGTCTTAGTGCTGCCATGTGCTGGATCAAGCATTCTCGTTGGGTCTGGTGTTAGGTGGACAGCTCTCGCATAATTTGTTGTTACTGGGCTGTAGTAGCTGTGTCTGGTGCGGGTGCTGTTGCTGCTGACTCTCCAGCAGCCACTTCAGAATCTTGTCCATCTCCATCCTAGCTTGGCACGACCGACAAACAGAAGAGGCGACGTTCTACTCAGGCCTTTTAGCAGATCCCGGTTGTTGCTTGCATTCTCCACCAATTGTCACAGGGCAGGTACACTACTCCTGGGGGAATTCTGCACCACTGCACATGTGAAGAATTCATGTCTTCCGCAGAATTTTAGTTTTTTCCCCGCAGAAAACACATTCTGACCCAGAAGTGCTGCAGTTCTTCCTTTTGCCCACCAGAGGCCACTGTGGTGCCAGAATAGCCAACAGCATGAATTCAGCAGGCTGTTCTGGTGCCATAGTGGCCTCTGGTGGGCAAAAGGTGGAATTACATCACTTCTGGGGCACAATGTATTTTCTGTGGGGAAAAAAAATTCTGTGTGCGTGCAGTGGCACAGAATTTCCCCAGGTGTAGAAGTTCATCACAGCACCTGGTCCACAGAGACAGGTTAGGTCAGAGTGGGGCACACAGGGCTTCTGGGGGGGTGTCACAGATGGGGGTTCAGAAGGGCTAGTAGGGGAGACAGAGTGGGGCATGGACTCAGGAGCTAGTGTGACAGCGTTGAGCCAGGGGCTGAATGGGAGTGGGGTGCATGGCCACATGGGAAGGAGGCTGCAGAGACCCATCAGGATAGGGGTGTGTGTGGAGACAGGGGAAGATGTGCCTGACTGAATGGGAGAGGCTTGGGATCAGCCGGGGTCTGCATGGGGGAGGCTCCCCAACTCCCTAACAATCCTGCCCCCCCAAAAAAAACTGTTCCACACTTCTCCCACCCACACCCAACAACTCTCCAGGTTAACTCCAGGCTCCTTCCCTCTCCCTAGGTTCCTCCATTATCCCTGACACTCCCAAGCCTTTGCATTGCTTCTCATGAAATACAGTTCTGTATTGTAATTTAAATGAATTACTCAAAGTTTTGTATTAATTTGCCTAGTAATGAATATATTTATAAAAAAAAATGACCAGAATCTTTTTTTTTTGATCTGCATTGTTACAGACATACTTGCTGGCAGATATTTTGAAATAAATTACCAAAATAATTGAAACTGGCATGATTATATTGTGTTATTTTGACAAATAAAAGATGCAGAATTTTAAAATATTGTGCACAGAATTTTTAATTTTTTGGTGCAGAATTCCCCCAGGAATAGTATACCCTGTCACCTTTTGGAGAGGTTGATGGGGCATTATAGCTCCATGGGTGAGTCCAAATGACCGCCCTCTTCTGCAGGGCTGCGTGGCCTAGTGGCCAGAGTGAATATGGCAGCCCTTCTCTACAGGGTTCCGTGCCCTAGTGGCTGGGAGGAGGGGTAGGTTTCTAGGATGGGTGGCGTCTGGGCTGGAGGGACCCAGGCCCACCCTACTCCACTGGATCACAACCTAGGGCTCTGTCAGCGGCAAATGGATTCACCACTAGGTCAGCAGGGATCCTCCTGAAACACACTGCCTTTGTCCCGATTCCACAACTGGATCAATGTAAAGTTCCCCTGGGCTACCTCCTACTCTGTTTTCCAGTGCTACCATCCACAGGTCTTCTTGACCTCCAGGGTTGTCAGCTGGCAAAGATCCCAACAGTGCTGTCTCCTCTTGGGCTTCCATGGGCAGCTGGGTATCTGCCTGGGTCTTGGCATGCTTGGTCTCCAGGGTCTGGGGCTCCAGCAGCTCCCAGGAGGGAGCCTGCAATCTGCATCCTCCTTCCTCAGTGGTTAGGCCAGACTGAGCTGGGCTGCTTCCTTTTAGTCCGAAGCTCCCATTGGAGCATGCCTAGCAGTGGCGAAGGGATGTGGCTTCCTTAGCTCACAATATGAGATTAACCACTTTTTGTCCAGTGCAGGGCAGGTACACCCTGTCACAACTATCTTTAAATTACCTATGCAAGAGGGAGATAGGTAGATTTACAAAATATAAGCAGAACTAAATTAAAAGTTAGATCAATTTTGCCCCAGTCCTGCAAAGTTCTGAATCCTTCCAGAGAGGTGTTGAGTACCCTCCATTCATTAACTTTAGTGCAAGTTGAGTGTGCACAGTGCCTCAAAGGATTGTAGCTCAAAGGCTAATTAAAGGACAAACAACAAGCCAGACCTGGGACCAAAGTTTGATTATACAAAAACTTGAAAAAGAAAATAGGGAAAATGTATATTCAAAAAGATTTTCATCTTTTGGATGATTAATCCAGTAAATGGAATTACTGTAATGTAAAATAATAACTCTTGGGACAATGAGCCAATATAGTCATCACTTTCTAAATGGAATTGTCATACAGGAAACTGGCCAGGAAAAGCATTTTAGAATTAGTGAAGCCATCATATGCAGTGTGATCAAAATAAAACTATTGTAGAAGAGCTTTAGCTCCAGTGCATTTTACTAATGAAGACCATGGAGTAACACTTACCCTTCTATCGTGACTGTTGTATATTTAACTTTGGGAATGCACTTGTAATTTTTAAAAAATATCATGTTACACAAAAGGCGGGGAAGTATGGAGTGAATAGGAATTGGGTAGAATCCCTTTATACTTTCAAATAGTTTATGAGCAGGCACTCACTATCTTCTGTATTTCAGAAGCCACCAGAATCTAACCAGAGCAGCAGTGTGTATAATTTGTGAGCCCTCTAATGGCTTCTGAAACACAGCTGATAGTGATGGCCCTTAGAGGGACTATTTAAAGGGATACAACCCAATTTCTATATACATCAGCAGTTTTTCCCATTCTGGGTCCTCAGGGCAGAGGAG
Organism: Trachemys scripta elegans; assembly: GCF_013100865.1. Taxonomy (NCBI): domain Eukaryota; kingdom Metazoa; phylum Chordata; order Testudines; family Emydidae; genus Trachemys; species Trachemys scripta. The sequence continues at coordinate 26,108,551 of NC_048300.1, read as the reverse complement.
AAGACAATCTCCAATCTACAATGAGATGAAGAAAACTGCAGGAACCTAGTTCCATCTCAACTTCCACTGCAGATATGCATCCATAGATGTCAGTAAAGCAGCTGGTGGCTCCTTGAAAGCTATCCTTGCTGCCACAGCAACCAATGCAGCTGCCCACAAAAGTGGCTCACAGATGTAAAGGGTTGTATGCTCAGGGAGCAGCCTATCAGACCAAGCTCCTTTTCTATGATGTCAATGCCCTTATCACATGTGGCCCAAGCCTATTGCACCACCAATGGACAACCCCTCTCCAGCAGCAGTGAATGGAGACCAGAGAGAGGGGAGAAATAAATCCTGGCAGTATTTTAATATAATTTTATTTGGTGTTATAAGTGAAAGCATGAGAAGACTGATGTTTACAATTATCCACTCACACATAGAGCAGCTATGTGTACTACAACAGCACAGTTATATAAGATAAGGTGAAGTACTGAGTCATATCTTGACTTTTACTGATAATGCATTTTGGAGAGTATCTGTGAAACAGACGAAATCAGTATTCCTTTAGATCTCTGTGCAGTTGAACTAGTGCCACGTTTTACTAAATGACAATGTTATCTACATTAGAGAATGAAGAATTAGTGTTATGGTGCATATATTGATGTTGCTACTTCCCAGTGTTTTTGTTTCAGAAAAAAGTCTGATTAAATTTACTCATTCACATTTATACAAGACATAAAAATAGCTCTATGACATTTATGTAAAGTTAAATATAATATATAGATTAAATAACTGAAAAATATTCACACAGTATTCAGTGGGGAAGAAATATTATAGTTACATAAGATTCAGTTTTCTAAAACTAATCATCATCTAACATGCAAATAGAGTAAGTAGAGCTTCCTAATTACAATTTAGCTAAACTCTTTGAAATTCAATGAGAGTATATCATTTTATTAATCCTATGCTTGGTTTCTCATAGTTATGTCTTTGGGATTCTTGGTCCTTTGGGATTCAGTACCAGCTTTATTGAACAGGGATTCATGCCTCACAATAATTGTTTAAACTGCTCTTTCTTAAAATTACCAATATAAGTTACCTATTCATAATCAGTGCAATGCACTTCAACACAGAAGTTTTATAATATCAAAATTTAAAAGAGTGTGAAGTATCTAAAATCTTTAAAAAGTACACTTCTGTAAAGTAAAGTTAAATATATATTTAAATGTTTTAAGCACATACTACTTAGCTTCTACAGGTGGGATCCACAAAGGTTAGGTTTGTAACTGCCACTTTAGGTGCCCATGTTCAACATTTAGGCCAGTGGTTCTCAAACTTTTTTTACTGCTGACCCCTTTCACATAGCAAGCCTCTGGGTGAAACCCCCTTATAAATTAAAAACACTTTTTAATATATTTAGCACCATTATAAATGCTGGAGGCAAAGTGGGGTTGGGTTGGAGGTTGACAGCTCGCGATCCCCCATGTAATAACCTCACGACCCCCTGAAGGGTCCCTACCCCCAGTTTGGGAAGCCCTGATTTAGGCACTACTGACATCCACAAAATTCCTGCTTACCTGATGCATAATGCTGTAGGCACCTAAAGTCCCTAATTGCCTACATTTCTACCACTGAAGTCCACTGGGCACCTACACCTCAGCAGCTGGGTGTGGATACAGCTGCCTAAATCCTAACACCACCCAGATGCTTGGCACCTGATTCAAGCTCCAGTGGGATCACAGCTTAGAGACATTCCCCCACTTATCTTGCCTTTGAGGCCCAATCTAGTAGGTATGCTCAGAGCACTCACCTGGGAGGTGGGAGACCAAGTACAACTCCCTGCTCCACATCAGAGAAGGGGGGAAGGACTTGAACCAGAGCCATCCTCATCCTGGTTGAATGTTGTAATGTTGTAACCACTGGGAAAAAGTTATGGGGGTATTTACAGATGTCTAAAAATGTAGATAGGTATCAGGTGGGATTTTCAAGCTTTTGAAAAATCCCACTAGATGCCTATCTGTATCTTTAGGAACTTAAATAATGTTACAAATCTGGCCCAAAGAGCATACAAAATTAAACATAAACTTGACTCCAAAAGGTGTAGTTTAAATCTGTGCAGTCATATTGCTCTCATAGTGTCAGGATGGGAGACACTCATGTAAGTGTACCTTACATCATGGCCTGAAGACTGCCAAATCAACTCTCTGGCATACTACCAGAAGGGAGTGAATTCCAAACATGAAAACTCTGTTGCCATTTCTAGAAAGTTCAGTTTTAGCAACCAGCAGCATAAGCGTCCCAACAGACCTTAAATGCAGGGAGGGGTATAAGGAGAAAGGCAGTTTCTCCAGTAACTGGCTTCCTGGCCATTCGGGGCTTTTAATATGTATCCAACACCTTATCCACATAGTTACAAAGTTACATTTGGCTTTGACTTCTTTCTTCTTCTTCTTCTTCTTCTTCTTTTTTTTTTTTTTTTGCATTTCCATAGATTTTATTCTGCAAGCAGAAATGTTTCTTATTTCTATAGCTATTCATTTAGAAAAAAGGCCCATATACTATAATAACAATATATAGTAATAACAATAAGCAACAACTTCAATATCTATCTATATAATTTTGGACAAAGCAGGAAGCAAATTCTGACATATAGACTTGGCATGTAACTGCTGAAAAAGACAACTGAATTCAGTGCAAATGATGGCTGTGAAGAAAGAATCAGTTAAGCTTGGTCTTTTATGCATTTTAAAAATTATTTATTAAAATAGGGAGGATGGTACGGATCTGGGAAAAGTTGGAAGGAAGCTTTATTAGTATTAAGTAAAGAAACTTGGGTGGGGAAATGCTCCCCACCGCTGAACAAATCCCAAGAAGCCAACCAAGATTTCCCCATTTGCATACCTACCCTCAATGTTGGAGTCCCAGCAGAGCCACTTTGCAACCACTATTGCAGTATTAGGTACCATGTGCCCACAACACAGAAGTGGTTAGCCCGTAAATATACAGAGTTGCAGTCCCCTTCTACAGCTGTCAAGAAAACCCCAGCAGAGTTGGGCTCTGTGACAAGCAGGTATGCAGAACACCACAATGGTATGCAAGTCATAAACATCCTACATACCTTGTTCCAGAACTGCAGTACAAACGCGGAGGAAGAGACTAGATTTGACTTTGCGTTGAGTGAGCTTTTATGAAACATTTAACTTTTATTTTGCAGACTTCACATGGAAGTACTCAAAAAAGATTACTACACAATTGAGTCGTGAAAAAAGATTGAAGGAACCGTCCGCAATACACCGCGAACCAGTGAAGAATGAGAAAATTGCAGATATTTTATTAATAAACCAAAGCTTGTATAAGTTTTTGGTCCCTTGAGGCTTTTATATTTTCTATTTCTCATATTAAAGAAAATATGGCTCCCATGTCTCTGAAAGGTGGTTTCCCCCTCCCCTCTTAATAAAAAAGTCCTAAACTGAGCTAAATCATGTAATAGTGGTGTGATGTTGCACTCCATATGTTTTATGGAAATATGCTTATGACTATAAATATGATGTAACTGGAATATGCTTTATGCAAAAGGTCTCTTGTAAGGTATCATAACAAAGATTATAACCTACTGAATATACATCTCCTATTTGTATGTATGTATCACTCTTGTATCTGTAACTAGAAATATAAAGTATAACTCTGAGGTCCTACTGTAATTATGCAAAGTGTGGGCCATTGATGGTGGTTTAGAATCTTGATGGCTCCCACTGACTAGGACAATTGATTGTAAATGGCTCTGTTTACTTGTAAGCCTTCCTGTGTTCACGTAAGCCAGCCCAGGAAGAATGGAGGCTGGGGGTCTTACATATCACGATGCTGAAATCCATCTTAAATCTGGTACTTTTCCATTTAGAAGTAGGGGTGGGGGCCCAGAGAGACAAAAGATTCCCGCCTTGGGCCAAAGCTATAAAGGGGGTGGGACAGAACAAAGGGGGCTGCCAGTCATGAGAAATCCCCTAGTTACCACCTGAGCTAGAACTAACAAGGACTGTACCAGGAAAAGATTGGGCCCAGACTAGGAAGGAGTCTAGTCTGTGAAAGAAGTTTATTGGAACATCTCTGAGGGTGAGATTTTACCTGTAAATAGTTTCTTAATGTATTAGGCTTAGACCTGCATGTTTTTGTTTTACTTTGCTTGGTCATTACTTGAAAACACTTAAATACTACTTTTTATACTTAATAAAATCACTTTTATTAATTAATCCAGAGTAAGTGATTCATACCTGGGGGAGCAAACAGCTGTGCATATCTCTCTATCAGTGTTATAGAGGGTGGACAATTTATGAGTTTACCCTGTATAAGCTTTATACAGAGTAAAATGGATTTATTTGGGGTTTGGATCCCATTGGGAACTGGATGTCTGGGTGCTGGAGATAGGTAATCTGCTGAGCAGTTTTTGGTTAAAGTCTACAGCCTTGAGGCATGGACCAGACCTGGGTCTGTGTTGCAGCAGGCTAGCGTGTCTGGCTCAACAAGGCAGGGTTCTGGAGTCCCAAGCTGGCAGGGAAAATGGGCTCAGAGGTAATTCCAGCATGTCAGGTGACAGTCCCAAGGGGGTCGCTGTGACCAAACCTGTCACAAGTGGTCTCTGTTGTTAGTTGAACAACGAGGAGTCCAATGGCACCTTAAAGACTAACAGATTTATTAGGGCATAAACTTTCGTGGATAAAAAACAAAAGAGAGGGAAAATTGCTTTTGTAGTGAGCCAGCAGATCATCAACGATCTACAACCTATCCTGGAAAACAATCCCTCACTCTCACAGACCTTGGGAGGCAGGCCAGTCCTTGCTTACAGACAGCCTCCCAACCTGAAGCAAATACTCACCAGCAATTAGACACCACACCACAGAAACACTAACCCAGGAACCAATCCCTGTAACAAACCCCGTTGCCTACTCTGTCCCTATATCTACTCTAGTGACACCATCAGAGGACCCAATCACATCAGCCACACCATCAGGGGCTCATTCACCTGCACATCTACTAATGAGATATATGCCATCATGTGCCAGCAATGCCCCTCTGCCATGTACATTGGCCAAACTGGACAGTCTCTATGTAAAAGAATAAATAGACACAAATCAGACATCAGCAATGGTAACATACAAAAGCCAGTAGGAGAACACTTCAATCTCCCTGGACATTCAATAACAGATTGAAAAGTAGCCATCCTTCAACAAAAAAACTTCAAAAACAGACTTCAAAGAGAAACTGCAGAGCTACAATTCATTTGCAAACTTAACACCATTAATTTGGGCTTGAATAGGGACCGGGAATGGCTGGCTCAATACAAAAGCAATTTTCCCTCTCTTGGTATTGACACCTCCTCATCAATTATTGGGAGTGGACCACATGCACCCTGACTGAATTGGCCTTGTCAACACTGGTTCTCCACTTGTAAGGTAACTCCCTTCTCTTCACATGTCAGTATATTTATGCCTGTATCTGTAATTTTCACTCCATGCATCTGAAGAAGTGTTTTTTTTTACCCATGAAAGCTTATGCCCAAATAAATCTGTTAGTGCCACCAGACTCCTCGTTGTTTTTGTGGATACAGACTAACATGCCTACCCCTCTGGCACTTGGCACCATGTTGTTAGTTGGTGTAACCTAGCTTGCAGGCCTCTGGTGGTAAAAAGTCATTTTGGAACATAAAGCAGTAATACAAACCAAACCAACTCTTGCTCAGCATACATTTTCTGAGGATTATTTACTAGATGGATTCATATAACACACTAGTCAGAATTTAAAGCTGCTTTTCCTTGACAGTGAATCCCTCTCTGGTGTAGCTTTGCCAGTGGGTGTAGTGAAGCATAAATTATATTTCCTCATGATCATTGAATTAAATCTGGCCTATTATCTGGACCCTGTGTTGACTTTCAAAATTCTGCTGAAGCACAATTCCCAAAAGCACCACCAAGGGGTCAAATAATAACAACCTTTACAATACCAAAAATCAAATTCAAAATCTTGGATGAACACTTTAGGGATCTAGGGCACTCTCACTGCATGTAAATACTTTTGTGCTATTACCTCCTTCTCTCTAGGGATGCAGCATAGTATAGCACACTGGATCAGCAGAGTCTCATATCTGGTGTTTTATGTATAGCCCCTGCTCCTGGAGTCCTTTACATTTGTGAGATTCTCAGCTTTAATTTAAAAAATGGATGTGTCTAGCCCTTATTGTTGCAGAGAAAAGCTAGAAACATGGACACTATAGGGCCAAACCCCAGAAGACAAATAAAAGCACCCCAAGTTTTTATTTTTTAAAACCTCATGATTTGTCAGCCAATCTCAGGCTTTCAGGGTCGCTGTGTTTGAAGGCTTGAGGCTGGCAAACCTAGTAATATTTCCATTGGAAATAGCTCAATAGGCAGGTCTTTAAACAGTGGGGCAGGAGTGGAAGGCAGCCAAGGAAAATTTAGTTACAAATAGCCAGAGGGGACGGTGAAATCCAGCCCTGGTGTAAGCAGAGACTGTTCCCACTGTGGGGGAGGGGGGAGAAAGGTAGGAGTGAGGGGATGTGGGGAGGGGAGTGGCGCACCCAAAGGCTGAGGTAATAGAAGGCGGGAAGCTTGACAGGACGGGAGGGAAAGGAGAGGCTGGGGAAACTGTGCATGAGCAATGGCGCAGACAGAGTGTCAGGCGTGACAGGACACTCCCCCACCTTGGCCGTTGCTCCCCAGCCCATTTGTTTCCCCTCATCCGCAGTTTCTGTCAGATGCAGCCACAACCCAAAACCACCAAGCCGCATAGCCAGCGCCACAGCAACCGCGGGGGGCCGGGGCCGGGTCCCGGTCCCAGCCGCGTTGCATCTTGGGACTCGTAGGCGCCTCACGGACTCTCTCCTGCCGGGCGAGGCGACTCAAAGGCGTGGGTGAAACTCCAATCCCCATGATCCACTTTGGGAAGCCGCCAAGCCGGTGCCGCGAGCAGCAGACTGGGCTGTGGGCGTCGGGGTTTCCAACAGAACCTCCCCGATTCTCCAAAGCCGGTTACGACAACTCACTAACCTTCCCGCCCACGTTGAATGAGGCGCCAGGGCTGCCTAGGAAACATGCCTGGCCGTGTGCGCTGGAGACTGAGCCCCGGGAGGGGGAAGGAGGGGAGGACGCCTGCCAGCAGCCAAGGGAGTGCCATTCTCCTCCCAGCGCTGCCTGGGCGAGCTGCACTCGCCTCCGCTGCCACTCGCCTCAGGGCTCCGGAGCACACGGACCAGGCTGCAGGGAAGAGCGCTGCTGCCAGGTGACAGATAGCGACCGCTGGGGCACGCTGCTTTGGCTGTGGGCTTTGGTGTCAGGTCACATCCTCCGTTACCACCTCCTAGTGGGGCACGATGCCCTCTGTTATACCTCCTCCCCATACACAGAGGAGTAGTGCTTGGGCTGTGGGGGTATCCACTCGCTCCCCTGTTTGGGGCACGGTGCCCCCATACACAGACAGAGGGGATCGTTGCTCTGGCTGTGGGGTTAGTATCCGCTTGCCCCTCTGGGGCATGGTGCCCTGCGTTATACCCCCCCCCCGCCCTCCAAGGAGATCATTGCTCTGGCCGTGAGTGTTCGTATCCTTTCATTCCTGTGGGAAAATTTCTCTGTCTGGGGGGGGGGGGGGGGGTATTCGTATCAGATTACCTCCTGTGCAGGATGGTGCCCCGTTTTACTCCTGCTACGGAGACTATTGCTCAGCGTGTGACATGAGGTTTAAAGCTCCCCAGTCCAGTCCCCTCTGTGGAGTGTTGCTCTGGGGGACAGCGCCGGGTTATATCACCACCATGGACTATTGTTTTGAGTGTGGATTTGCCGGATATTTCTTGTGTGGAGTATAGCTTTGTGTGTTATACCAGATTTTGCCCTAAGGGTCGTTTTGCTTTCAGTGTGGATTCATCGATAGTAGGTTATATACTACGTGGGGAATATTGCTTATGTGTCGGGGGGAGGTACCACTGGGGAGTACTGCTGTGGTTGTGAGGTACAGTTTATATTACCCGATATCAATACACTCTGGTTTAGTTTGTTAATATAAGGTTAAATGGAGGATAATGAATATGGTTAGAGGCATATTCTGTGGAAATAGATGCATGGTTTAGCCTTTTGATGGTTAGCTTATTCCTACCCTCCCTTCCATCTAGTACTGAACAGTGTTATCTGCATGAGTCTTTGCTTTTCTTCTTCTCTGATTCAGAAATCTCTCTCTGACGTTTGTGACTTTTTTTTGGTGAACGAGTGTGGTTTGAGGTGAATGTTACAAAAGATGTGGAGAAACCACGCAGAACAGTTAAGAACTAAAAAAATTAATTACGGCTTTAGGGTAAGGAAAAGGAAATCATGAAAGTGTGTGTTGGCGCAGGAAAAAAAACGTTATTCCAATACATGGTAATAAACATTTTTTTTAATGCTCTCTTGTGATGGTAAATAGAAATGTTTTGATGGCTGCAAAATGGACAGTGTTTGAATTAAATTGTTGTTTTAGACTCCGAGAGAGCTATTTTTGGGGACGGAGCGGGGAAGAGGTTTTGGATGTATTATATTCATTCTGTTGCTCTTTAACATTATCCTGTATGCAGATTGACAATTGCAAATGGATCATGGTGGAAAAGCTTAGAAGACTTCCGTATAACGCGATTAGAACTGACAGATTAAATTCAGATTTATTGCTGGAAAACCCTTTGCACTTTGCATTTTAAATACATGTTTATTTCACATTTTAAATATACTTTTTTCCCTTTTTCCTTTTCAGTTTAAATCTACTGACATACATTTTAAAAGGGAAAAATCCAGAAAGCCTTTTTGCAGGAAGATATGAAAGTGCATTAGCGGAGACACAGCCAGGACTCTTCTGCAGGTGGTGGTGACATACACAAGTTACTTTGCCTTTGGAAAGAAAAGACCTGTGTGGTATTAATTTACGTGTATGTGCATTATTCCCCTTCCTCCCCCCCAGAAGTTGTCTGGGCTGCAAAGCAGCGGGGAGGCAGCAGCTGCTCGTCTCGGGCAACAGAACATTATGGTGGCAGCACAACAGAAGCAGCCGCGGCAGCAACGGCAGCAGAGCTGGTCCGTGAATGTGTTTTCTGATTAAAATCAGCATTGGAAAGTGCACCTGAAGATTCAGCAGCTAGGCAGGAATTGATAACGTTTAAAAGAGAGGAAAAATTTAAGGGGGGGGGAAGGGTGGCACTAGGTTTTGTGTGTGCTTGAGGGAGTGGGGATTGGTTATCATGGCGGATCGGACAGCTCCTAGATGCCAGCTCCGTCTGGAATGGGTTTATGGGTACAGGGGTCACCAGTGCCGCAACAACCTGTACTACACGGCAGGCAAGGAGGTGGTTTACTTCGTGGCTGGAGTCGGGGTGATTTATAACACCAGAGAGCACACCCAGAAATTCTTCTTGGGACACAACGATGATATTATCAGGTAAGGGGGGGGGCAGACAGTTGGTGTGGTGGGGTTAATGGGGGGTGGGGAGAGGAGGACTAGTAAATACCTCCTCCTCTACTCACCTCTGAGCATGTTTCTGTAATTTTAGGGAGAAGCACAGGTTCTCGTCAAAGGTTTGGGTGAAATTTGGATCTGTCTGGATCCTGCTGATCTTTTTTGTACGGAAGCCCCCAAATTGTAACTCAGAATAGAAAACGAGTTTAGCCTCTCCAACTGCACCACAAACAAATAAATGAAAAACACCATCACCACAACAATAAAAAAAAAAACTGTAGTGCAACACTTTACTGCAAAACCCCTGCTAATTTTTGGTCCACGGTCCCTTATTTATAATGTCTAAATAGAGAATATGGTGTATATGCTATTCTTACAGCAATAAAAATCTGGACTCCAGATATCCCAATATCACAAATGCCTCAATCTGGCACCTGAATCCAGCCAATTTTTGGTTCCCACACTGCCAATTCCACTTAAACGAAGAACAAGTTTAGCTGCTCATGCCCCAGGAAAAAAAATTGTGTGCCAGTGCATTCTGTTGCAACAGAACCACAAAAATCCAGATTCAATACCTGAACCCTGGATTAAGCCAAGTTTTCATCCCAGTCTCTCAAATTCTACTGTCTAAATAGAGAATGTGTTTAGCCACCCCTGCTGTACCTTAAGATGTGCCCTAGCATTGCAAAAACTTGGATTCAGTTTCTGTGTTCAGCTGGATCCTGCCAAATTTTGTTCACAAACATAGAAATTGTATCAACAAAACAGAGAACAAGTTTTGCTTCTACTATTCCACCAGAGAAATCTGGATTCCAGTACAAAAAAGCTGCATGGACTACTGAAATCAGCTAACTGTTGGCCACCTACCACTTTTTTTACCACCTAAATTTAGTATAGATGAAACTTCTCCTATTCAAGCAGAATAATCTGGAATTCAGAATAGTACCTGATGAATCATAGTGCAACAGTGCTGCAGAAAACATATATCCAGCAATTGAATGTGTGGGTGTCCATCTGGGTTTTGCCACTGACTATGCAAATACTACAATTATCGGATAACCATACTGGAGTCATAGCTTACAGAAATCCATCTACCTTATACAACATGATGTCTTTCACTATCACATACATATGTTAGTTGGCTCATTTACCTCCCTCCTTTCATTGGGTGCACTTACAAAGTTAATTTTGGTTTTATAGGTATTACCAATCCATGCAGCATTCTTTATTTAAATTTTATTTCTTGAAATTCTACTACCTCTAAAACCAGAATGAACTTTTAAAATGCACCCATGGTACTTCATTAAATGCCTGGTGCCTCCCTTTTATGTGGCTGGTAATTTATTTTATTCCTTAGAAGCTAGAAAGTATAATACATCAAGGTCCACATTTAGCAATGTATATATGAGTTTTATTTTAATACACTCATTCAAAGCTTTGATTTTGTTGCATTTCTATCTGCTAAGGAAATAGTGTCCTGATGATTACTATTGTATAAACTGTATGGCTGGTCATTTATGGAACATTTCGAAGGATTGTTTCCAGCACATTACATAAGTACTAAATTTTGATGATAAAACAGGGGAAGGCTATGTAGGCGTTCAGCATTGGCATTTTGACACTGCATGCCAGTTTTATTCTAATTTTAAAGGCTAGTAGTATGCAAATCAGTTATTTAAATCAAAAAGCTGTTTGAGGACTAGCCCTGTGGTTAGCGTAATATGCTGGGAGTTGAAACTACAGTTCAATTCCTGAGCCGTTAGGGCTGAGAATTATGCTGAGTCAGCATGTTCCACTCCTGGAGGTGGCAGGAGTATTTTGCATTGCTCAAAATGAGTGCTCTGTTGCCAAGTAAATAGCAGCATCAGTGGGGTCCAAATAGGAGTTCCATGTATCTCCTCATGGCCAAGGAAAGTTGCTGTGATGTGGGGTTTAGGAAAAGACAAGTCTTCTGCTGAGAATCCCTCCTCACATATATTCTGATAGAATATTTTTCTTTTTGCATTTGTAATACTTGATGCCTTTATTCCTTTGGTACGTTTTGTGATTCTCATTAAAGAGAATTCAGACACAGGATCCAATATAACCACTTTTTAACTGGATGTTTACTGGTATGATAAGCAGTGAAGTGTGTAATAAATGCTAACATTTTAATTGTCACAGTTAGGTGTCAGAACCAACATCTTATTGAGATGAATGGGGAATAGTTCTCTAGTATTTCAATTAGTGCAATTGTTTTACTTTTTCTATGTCCAGACTCATGACAAAAGTGCATAAATTTGCAATATGAAAGTTCATTGTAACTAAAGGGATTTGTAACATTTTTTAAAAATGAAACTTTATACTTTGGAAAATACTGCAAAATCAGTATGAAGGCCTTGGAATGTGTGGTTTTTCTGCTTCCATAGGTTCCTATTTGCTCCATTTGTAGCGAAAGCTTTCAGGAATGTACTGTTTTTATGAGAGTTGATGAACCCTATAAAAACATTCATAGAGAGTGAGAGTTACCATCCCACTTTGCAGTGTTTACCAAAGTCATGGGCATGAATGTTTTTCCATAGTGAAAAGGTCACATGTTAAAATAAATTAAATTCATTGTACTTTCACTAGTTCACAAATTGCCCTGTCTTTGGCTTTGTGCCAACATCATGCAGTGGCTACAGTTCATTTTTGGCTAAGTCAGTGTTTCCCAAACTTGGGACTCTGCTTGTGTAGGGAAAGCCCCTGGCGGGCTGGGCTGGTTTGTTTACCTGCCGCATCCGCAGGTCTGGCCGATCGCGGCTCCCACTGGCCGTGGTTCGCTGCTCCAGGCCAATGGGGGCTGCTGGAAGCAGCGCAGGCCGAGGGACATACTGGCCGCCACTTCCAGTAGCTCCCATTGGCGATCGGCCAGACCTGCGGATGCGGCAGGTAAACAAACCAGCCCGGCCTGCCAGGGGCTTTCCCTACACAAGTGGTGTCCCAAGTTTGGGAAACACTGGGCTAAGTTAAAAAAGAGTCTCTTTAATTGTAAAAAAACCGAGGAGTCCTTGTGGCACCTTAAAGACTAACAGATTTATTTGGGCATAAGCTTTCGTGGGCTAGAACCCACTTCATCAGATGCATGGAGTGGAAAATACAGTAGCAGGTATATATACATATAGTAAATCAAAAGATGTGAGTTGTCTTACCAAGTGGGGGGTCAGTCTAATGAGACAATTCAATTAACAGTAGACTACCAAGAGAGGAAAAATCACTTTTGTAGTGGTAATGAGGGTGGCCCATATCAAACAGTTAACAAGAAGGTGTGAAAAGCAACAGAGGGTCCTGTGGCACCTTTGAGACTAACAGAAGTATTGGGAGCATAAGCTTTCGTGGGTAAGAACCTCACTTCTTCAGATGCAAGTAATGGAAATCTCCAGAGGCAGGTATAAATCAGTATGGAGATAACGAGATTAGTTCAATCAGGGAGGGTGAGGTGCTCTGCTAGCAGTTGAGGTGTGAACACCAAGGGAGGAGAAACTGCTTCCGTAGTTGAATAGCCATTCACAGTCTTTGTTTAATCCTGATCTGATGGTGTCAAATTTGCAAATGAACTAGAGATCAGCAGTTTCTCTTTGGAGTCTGGTCCTGAAGTTTTTTTGCTGTAAGATGACTACCTTTACATCTGCTATTGTGTGGCCAGGTAGGTTGAAGTGTTCTCCTACAGGTTTTTGTATATTGCCATTCCTGATATCTGACTTGTGTCCATTTATCCTCTTGCGTAGTGACTGTCCAGTTTGGCCAATGTACATAGCAGAGGGGCATTGCTGGCATATGATGGCATATATAACATTGGTGGACGTGCAGGTGAATGAGCCGGTGATGTAGCCAATCTGGTTAGGTCCTGTGATGGTGTTGCTGGTGTAGATATGTGGGCAGAGTTGGCATTGAGGTTTGTTGCATGGGTTGGTTCCTGAGTTAGAGTTGTTATGGTGCGGTGCGTGGTTGCTGGTGAGAATATGCTTAAGGTTGGCGGGTTGTCTGTGGGCGAGGACTGGCCTGCCTCCCAAGGTCTGTGAAAGTGAGGGATCATTGTCCAGGATGGGTTGTAGATCACTGATGATGCGTTGGAGAGGTTTAAGCTGAGGACTGTAGGTGATGGCCAGTGGAGTTCTGTGGTGTAGATATGTGGGCAGAGTGGATGCCAACTCTGCCCACATATCTACATCAGCAACACCATCACAGGACCTAACCAGATCATCTACAACATCACCGGCTCATTCACCTGCATGTCCACCTATGATATATATGCCATCATATGCCAGCAATGTCCCTCTGCTATGTACATTGGCCAAACTGGACAGTCACTGCGCAAGAGGATAAATGGACACAAGTCAGATATCAGGAATGGCAATATACAAAAGCCTGTAGGAGAACACTTCAACCTCCCTGGCCACACAATAGCAGATGTAAAGGTAGCCATCTTACAGCAAAAAAACTTCAGGACCAGACTCCAAGGAGAAACTGCTGAGCTCCAGTTCATTTGCAAATTTGACACCATCAGATCAGGATTAAACAAAGACTGTGAATGGCTATCCAACTACAGAAGCAGTTTCTTCTCCCTTGGTGTTCACACCTCAACTGCTAGCAGAGCACCTCACCCTCCCTGATTGAACTAACCTCGTTATCTCCATACTGATTTATACTTGCCTCTGGAGATTTCCATTACTTGCATCTGAAGAAGTGAGGTTCTTACCCACAAAAGCTTATGCTCCCAATACTTCTGTTAGTCTCAGAGGTGCCACAGGACCCTCTGTTGCTTTTTACAGATTCAGACTAACACGGCTACCCCTCTGATAAAAGAAGGTGTGAGTAACAGTAGGGGGAAATTAGTATGGGGAAATTAGGTTTTGTAATGACTCATCCACTCCCAGTCTTTAATCAGGCCTAATTTGATGGTGTCCAGTTTGCAAATTAATTCCAGTTCTGCAGTTTCACGTTGGAGTCTGTTTTTGAAGTTTTTTATGTTGAAGAATTGCCACTTTTAAGTCTGTTATTGAATGACCAGGGAGATTGAGGTGTTCTCCTACTGGTTTTTGAATGTTATAATTCCTGATATCAGATTTGTGTCCATTTATTCTTTTGAGTAGAGACTATCTGGTTTGGCCAATGTACATGGCAGAGGGACATTGCTGGCATTCTACTTTTAATTGAATTGTCACTTAGTAGGCCAGTGGTAGAACCAGGAATAGAACCCAAGTGGCCAGAGTCTCAGTTTAGTGTTGTACTCTTAGGTCACACTGTCTCTCCTACTTTAGTCTGAGGATGTCCAGAATAGTAAATTTCTGCAATCTTTCCATACCAAAAAGAAGTTTACCATGGGAAATAGTTAAAATATAAATTTAATCAGTTTAGATTTTTTTCTGTATACTTTTTTAAATGCAGTTGATAATTTGATTATTTTTTAAATTGGTGGTGTCTGAAATTGCATAGTTAGTCTGTAAACACAGATACTTAACATTTTGGGTTCTAATTGATCAAATTAACCTCTAGAGTAACTCCATTGTCTCTCATCTTATAGTTTATGTTCCACAACAAAATACAATCTTCTCAAACTTTGGCAGCAACATAGTCAGAATTTTTGGATTTCTAGATCTAAACTACATTTCCAAGAACTTCTACAGTATTTAAGAGTTTCCTAACAGCTTTGAAGTTATGAGAGATTTTATAAATCACATTGGTTTTGTTGTTTCTGCAGTTCTTAAAACACAGTATGAATCGTAACTGTGTTTGCCTTGGCTGATCTGTTGAATACCAAAATAATATAATGTTATACATCTACAAGACTACATTTGTATTCTAGCTGGGGAAAAAATAAATCAGCTGTGAGACAGGAAACCACAAATCACAGCACATTTACTCTAGTTTTATTATAGTAGTCTGTGCCTCTGGATATTAACTAGAAAGCCAATCTGCTAACCTCTGGTAACAAACCATGTTATTTATGTGAGAGAAACTGCAACTTAATAATAATGTGGGATTTGTAAGAACAACTCTGTAAGTACTCTGGTATATGTGTTCCACTGTGCTGACAGGCTAGGAGGTTAAGACAGATTACAAAATATTGACATGCCACCGCTGATGGGATTTAATGGGTTGAGTGAGTAGATGGAGGTTTGGTTTATTTCTTACGGTGATTATTTCAGAAGATAGATGACATATTAGAGAATGGCTACACATTTTTGCTGGGTTGATAGGGTTGTGAAAAATAAATGTGATGCCTGAACCAATGTCACTTGTTCCTGGAGATATTATATATTTTAGAGAAAAAAAATGAAGACAAAGTCATGGCCATCAACCACCTTGAGTCAAACCATCTTTGTTTCATTGGATCAAGTACAATATTTTAAAAATTGCATATTGTAATAATATGTTACGTTTACATGGTGTCTCTTATGCCCAAAGATTCTAAAGTACTTAACAAACTTTACATACAGTTATTATTTTCTATAATGGTACCTGCTGGCGAATGTTCATCACACAATAATAACCAAGCTACTATAGTTATTTCCTATGCTACTTTTAGGAAAAACTGACCTGTAGTTTATGGTGACTTTAATAGCAACCAATGCACATAGAGCACCACTGAAATGCAACTTACTTTGGGGTAGGCAAGTGGTACCAGTTGGTACAGCTCATTGAAAAATAGAAATAATTCCCTGTTACAGTTTTAATGGTAACCCCCAAACTGTTTCCATTCAAAAGAAAAGACTCAGGAAGAACAATAATAGAATATCATTTATTTAAATATTTTTGGATGTTTTCTACATTGTCAAATACACCTCTACCCCGATATAACGTGACCCAGTATAACACGAATTCGGCTATAACAGGTAAAGCAGTGCTCCAGGGGGGCAGGGCTGCGCACTCTGGCGGATCAAAGCAAGTTCAATATAACGCGGTTTCACCTATAACGTGGTAAGATTTTTTGGCTCCCGAGGACAGCGTTATGTCGCGGTAGAGGTGTATATTGATTTCAATTACAACACAGAATACAAAGTGTACCGTGCTCACTTTATATTTATGTTTGATTACAAGTATTTGCACTGTAAAAAAACAACAGAAATAGTATTTTTCAATTCACCTAATACAAGTACTGTAGTGCAATCTCTTTATCATGAAAGTTGACCTTACAAATGTAGAATTATGCACAAAAACTGCATTCAAAAATAAAACAATGTAAAATTTTAGAGCCTGCAAGTCCACTCAGTCCTACTTCTTGTTAAGCCAATCGCTCAAATAAACAAGTTTGTTTACATTTTCAGGAGATAATACAGTTCTTGTTTACAATGTTACCTGACAGTCAGAACAGGTGTTCTCATGGCACTGTTGTAGCCAGAATCACAAGGTATCTACGTGCCAGATGCCGTAAAGATTCATATGTCCCTTCATGCTTCAACCACCATTCCAGGGGGCAAGCGTCCATGCTGATGACGGGTTCTGCTCGATAAGAATCCAAAGCAATGCAGACCAACACAGGTTCATTTTCATTACCTGAGTCAGATGCCACCAGCACAAGGTTGATTTTCTTTTTTGGTGGTTCGGGTTCTGTAGTTTCCACATTGGAGTGTTGCTCTTTTAAGACTTCTGAAAGCATGTGCCACACCTCATCCCTCTCAGATTTTGGAAGGCACTTCAGATTCTTAGACCTTGGGTCGAGAGCCGTAGCTGTCTTTAGAAATCTTACATTGGTACCTTGTTTGCATTTTGTCAAATCGGCTGTGAAAGTGTTCTTAAAATGAACAAGGTGATGTCATGGTGGGAGTCTGCTATAGACCACCACACCAGGGGGATGAGGTGGATGAGGCTTTCTTCTGGCAACTAACAGAAATTACGAGATCACAGGCCCTGGTTCTCATGGGAGACTTCAGTCACCCTGATATCTGCTGGGAGAGCAATACAGCGGTGCACAGACAATCCAGGAAGTTTTTGGAAAGTGTAGGGGACAATTTCCTGGTGTAAGTGCTGGAGTAACCAACGAGGGGCAGAGCTCTTCTTGAACTGCTGCTTACAAACAGGAAAGAATTAATATGGGAAGCAAAAGTGGATGTGAAGTTCCTCTGCCAACTTCTGTGCACTCTTCAGAATGTTTTGAAATCCCTCATCTGACCGGTAAGACTGTAGGTATGACTTTGCTTTGTCCAGTTGTTCCATTGCTCCAGATATATCAAGATCAACACCTTGGAGTCTCTTGCTTACAACATTTATTTCAAACAGCATGTCATGCCACAACAGTAAGCCACACAGAAATTTGAAGTTATGTATGTTTCTGGTGATTCCATTTCCCTCAGCCACTGTTCTCCCACGAAAAGTTCCTGTCATAGCATTATCCCCCATAATGGGAACTATGGCATCATCTATCTTCCCAATTTGGTGTTTGATAGGCTTTATCGCCTCCACTCGACTTTCCCATCGTGTGGCACTCAGTGGTTTCAGTGTCAGAGAGGACGTTCCCAGATGTTGCTTCAAATTTGCCATCAATGAGTTGATGCAGAGAAAAATAAATAGATGCTTTGAATTACATTAAAAATTCAGCAGCCTCAATAGAAGCTGATGCTGCATCACTGACCGCCAAGTTCAATGAATGAGAACTGCATGGGACAAAAAAAACTTGAGGGTTTAACTCTCGGATCTGTGTTTGCACTCCTCTGTTCTTTCCTCTCATGTTGGCACCGTTATCGTAGCCCTGACCTCTCATGTCAGCTATCTGAATTCCCGTATCTTCCAGCTTTTTAAGAAGCACATTTGTCATACCAGCTCCTGTAGTATCATCAATGTCAATAAATTCTAGAAAATGCTCTCTGAGAGTCACCATTGCAGGGACATTTTCACTAGGTTCTGTTGTTGTTACAAAACGCACCATTAAAGTAATTTGTTCCATATGGCTGATGTCAGGTGTGCCGTCCAGAATAACAAAGTAATATCTTGCTGACTTCAGATCTGCCACAATCTTCTGTTTGACTTTTGTTGCCAGTAACTGTATGATCTCATTTTGAATTGTTTTTCCAAGGTAGTGGTGTGTGTACATTTCTTGGGTGGTGACTCTTCTTAGATGCTCCTGGAGTACAGCATTAAACTCAGCCATCAATTCCACAATTTTAAGGAAGTTTCGATTGTTTGGCACATACAGCTGATCTGAAGTGCCACACAGTGCTAGGTTTTGGGTAGCAAGCATTCTCACAATGGCAATGAGCCTTTTCAGAACATTTTGCTAGTAAAGAGACTCTGATGCAATCTTCTCTTGATACTGATCATCTATGGTGGCCTTTAACCTTAGTCTCATCTCAAGCTCTTTCCACCTATGGAATGCTCTCTGGTGACTAGTTGCTTTCTCATGACATACCAGATTTCTAGCCATATTTTTCCAGTCCTTTGTTCCTGTAGAACCCAACGTGGCTGGAACATTGGTTTTTGAGTACATAAGCCATGGCCTCTCCACTTTGTCACCATTGGGGATTTCACACCAGTAATGTGTTGGATGGAAACTTCTATTTTCATTGTCTTTGGTGAACATGAAGTTTTTCACTTGCTGTGGCCCATGTAGTACAAGGAAGTCCCTGGATCATCTAGACTTAAGGAACTAAACTCAGCAGCAGATGTTTCGTGTGCCTCCACCACACTCTTCTCTGATCTACACTTTTCTTCTGGAATGTGCGTGGTTACATCCATTTGAGAAGGAGATATGGATGCTGCAGTAGCTGCCCCCGTCACCTGCACTCTGACTGACTGGAAGATCAGGCATCTCCTCACCACTCACATCCTCACTGGGGCCGGAAGGCTCACGTGAACATTTGTGTCTATGTATCTCAGGAGAGATCCTTCCTGCTTAGATAGAAAAGCTTCCTTTGCTTTCTTTTTTTTCCTGAATGCTGCCCCAGAGGGGTGTTTTCTTCTTTCACTCATGACTGCTGTTCTGTGCCAGCTATAGTGGCTCTCAACACTCAGTTGAAGGGGACAAATAAGCAGGCTGGTAGCAGGGCCTGAGTGAGGGAAGATATCAGCGTCTTAAGGGCCTAACTGGCTTCTACTACTTCAGTTGACTGCCTGTTCTCCTCAAGTGGGTTCAGGGAAGCAGCAGGAAATAGGAAGGTCCCTGAGAAGCTGGTGTTAATCAGTCCAGGCTGCTGGGGGTGCTAGAGAGGTACATAAGAGGCTCCTCCTCCTCTCTCTCCCTGCGGCTCCTGCTGCTTTCTGTTATTCCCTCTCACCTTTTCTCCTGCCTGCCTATTATGTCTCTTGTGCCTTCCTTCCTCCAGCTCAGCACTCCACCATCTCTGTGCATCTAGAGCAGAGAGAATACATATGCACCAGCAGCAGATACAATTTTCTACACTCTCGGTCCTAGTGGCGCCCCCCACAGTCTGGCACCTGAAGCAGCTGCCTCAGTTTGCCTCATAGTAAACTGTTAGCAGATCATGGTTTAAAGATTTGACATACTAAAATGGGAATAAAATGAAAATCTGTTTCAAAATTATGTTTCAGAACACAAGGAAGTATTCAAAAGTTTAAAAACAGAAACAAAAACAGGAGAAAAGGATGAAGTTGAGTGTATGTGCTGCAAATGGGGTGGCCTAATTATTAAATGGGGTGGCCTAATTTATAGGCTAATAGTTCTAAGTCTACAACAGTAAACTGTTTATTCAAATGAAAAGTTTTATTTGGGGATTAGAGATATATTGTTTTCTTAAACTCAGAGGTGGCATTGTGTTTTGAGTTCTGTTTTAGTTCTGCAGCAAACCACATTGATGAAAGGAATTCAAAGCATTAATCTACTGAATACCTTCCCCATCCACCAGAATAAACCCCAATATTTACCCAGAAAATTATTAATAGTTTTTTGCACTGATTTTCACCTATTTTTGTTGTTGTAGTAATAAACACTGATAAATTCCTGGGAAAAATTAAACAAAATAAAAACTGAAAACAAAGGGCCCCATGCATAAGATTTAGTAAGTCAGTTACTTGGTAATCTGTAGTAAGAGAGAGAGAGAGGTTATAAATGTCTCCAGTTTCTAATAACAATAATTACAATTAGAATTTAAGGATTTTTGGTTCCCAGTACAGACCACTAAACCACATTGCCTCTTTCACAATAACATTACATATCTTAAAAGGACATATCATACAAATTATGAAAGGATAGTCAAAATCTTGAATCAGAGCCAGCCACATAATTAGTAGTCAGTGGCCATTTTCCATAACCTTGTCTTTTATATCACTATCTAATTGTTCTCTGAATATTAGTGGTAGTAAACCTAAAGGATCTTTCAACTTAGTTCCCCAAGTTGTGGAAACTGGGAAGCATGATTCAGTAAATTAGTTACTGTATCACCTTTGAAATTAAGCCTCTTTCCTCTTCTTCTGCCTCTTCTTTTATACACAGAAGGATGAGTATATGTATTGCTTAATTACTCTTGGGCCTTTGTCCACACTGGGACAAGATCCATGCCAACTACAACTATGCATAAGCAAGGTTGTTGCTAGCAGAGTTTTAGTGGCTTCCCTGATTTCTGCAGGTTGTCTCTGGAATGGTTTTCTGACATAGTTAACATACTGTTTTGAAAAATAATTCCTGTTAGCAACAACTGTGTGTAAACATGTTTGTAGCTTGTAGCTATCATGGTTCTGATCCAGGGTAAGATTAAGTCAATATGGGACCCTAGGCACACCATGATGTGTGGCCACCCATGGCCTGGACCCCATCCTCACTTGGAGTGAGAGGGGGCTCTCCTTTCATCAGGGGCAGAGACAAGCAAGGGGACTTTGTATTAATTTGGATGGAATATATGGGGTCAAAGCTGTTATGACCCTGACACTGTCCAACATTAAATAATGTTAAATAAGGTTAGAAGTTCGGAGTATAGAGACTTCAGCCTGGTTAGTACCATGGCAAACACACCATTAAGAATCCCTTTAACCTTTTACTAAAGATACAGAAAAAGGAAAATGAGTTAAAGCATTTGAAAGGTAGGGTATTAATAAAGCTTTAATTTTAACAATGTCCCTTGTGCCCTTTCCCTTTAGCTGGAGAGAGTTTAGAAAGAAAAATCCCCTTGTTTGACAATCTCTTAGATGGCATTAAATATGAGGATAATCATCCTTTTGAGGAAAAGAGAAGAAGTTAGTTGAGATGGCTGGAGTTCTTGTTGCTGTTGTTATAGTTCGATTCTGCTTCCTTTAAGACAAAACAAGATGAACACACATAATAAGGGGGCAGAAAAGAACTGCAAAGATAGAGAATGCATCTTTTAACCCGGGTGTTGACTCTAACTTGCAGCCTCACTGCTGGAAAAACACAGGCACAGCATACTGTCTTGTCAGACACTCCAAGACCTGGCAAATGTATACTAGCATTGGACATTGCTTTTAGCTGCCTTTCTAGTCACAGGGTTACAGAAGTGTTGCAAAATTAGACATTTTTGGATGGCTAAGTCAAACTCTTATTAGACAGAAGGAAAAAGGAGAGTTAGGAAAGAGAAGAAATAAGTAGGGAAGGAAAAGGACACTTATGGGGTAGAAGGGGGAGACAAAGTCTCACATTCCAGGTGGTGTTTGGGATTTAGCTAGAGCTGGTGGAGGTATCAGTATCATCCGGCTCCCTTTATTTGGTCCTGTCTGGTCAGGGTGTCTCTCATGATTAAGACGAAGAAGGTGTCAGGTCCCAGAAGATGGCGGGCTGGTAGTCATTATGATGAAGCTTGCTCCTTCCCCCTCTTTCAGTCAGCCAGTGTCACGGTAGCCAGATTTTCCCTCCAAAGTCTCACATTTTTTTTAAGGATTCCAAAAGAGAGTGAAGCCCGTTCCCCCATTTTGTCCACCAATTAGGCCTAATTTCTGATGCATCAATTTTCATCCATGGATTTCTGGTGCAACACCTCTCTTGTTTATCAGGCATGACTAGTCCTTGGATTATGTCAGTAGGCCTTGTTGTTCAGCATTTCTGTCTCTGATTTGCACCTTCTATCATCAACATTTATTGTTATAGATTATTGTGACACTTCATAACATTTCTCACAGGTGAGCTCACAGGTAAGATACATTTGTAGGCCCAGTTATCACAGCAGGTCCCGCTGTTGCATTCTTCCTCTGCCATGCACAGAATCTTCTGTTGAGGAGGGGTGGTATTGGTGAGGCCCCAAAAGTAGCTGGTGTTGCAATTGATAACCCATTGAAATGAATTAGGGCAATTCACACTTCTCAAAGCTATTGTTTCAGGCTCTCTGCACACTCAGGCTGATTGCTCTGAATGGGGTATTCTTGATTTATTTTTTCCCCAAGTTTTTTTTTTAACCATGAAGGCTAGAAACTTAAAACCTTTCTTTTTTTTAATGTAATCACATGAGTGCAGTAGATTGGATCCTAGATGTGGGCCTATAATGCCCCTGGCTTAATCTAGCCCTATGTTGATCTCATTATGGGTAGGGCCTTAATTGGGGATATACTTATTTCTCTTTCAATTGTGTAAAAGGGCATTATGTTTGGCCTTTAATAAGGCTCTATATGAGCACTGTGCCGAAAGAATTATTTTAAAACAATCTTCAAGCAAGGCTGAAACAATTTGCCTGGCTGTTCTATACACTGGGTCAGGGATGGGCAAGCTCCGGTCCACGGGCTACATCCGGCCTGTGAGACCATTTAATCTGGCCCTCAGTTCCCGCTGGGGAGCGGGGTTGGGGGTTTACCCCACTCCAGGGCTCCAGCCGGGGAGCAGGGTCGGGGGCTTGCCCTGCTCCTCATGGCTCCCAGGAAGCAGCTGGAGTGACCCCCCTCTGGCTCCTATGTGGAGGAGTGGCCAGGCAGCTCTGCATGCTGCCCCGTCCAAAGGCGCCACCCCTGCAGCTACCATTGGCCAGGAACCATGGCCAATGGGAGTTCCGGGGGCAGTGCCTGTGGACAGGACAGCGTGCAGAGCCACCTGGCCGTGCCTCAGAGCTGGAGGGGGCATGCTTCTGGGAGCTGCTTGCGGTAAGCGCCACCCAAAGCCTGCGCCCCTGAGCCCGCCCTGTGCCCCGATCCACTGCCACAGCCCTGATCCCCTTCCCGCCCTCGTAACCCCTCAATCTCAGCCCAGAACCCCCTCTTGTACCCCAAGCATGTCTTCTCCAGCCCCACCCCAGAGCCCTCACCCCCAACCAGAGCCTCACCCCCCCTGCCCCAACAGCTGCCCCATCCCTGATCCCCCTCCTGCCCTCCGAACCCCTCAGTCCCAGCCCAGAGCCTCTTCTTGTACCCCAAAGACCTCATCCCCAGCCCCCTCCAGAGCCCTCACCCCCCTCCCAACCCGGAGCTCCTTCCCCACACACTCCTCATTTCTGGCCCCACCCCAGAGCCCACACCCCTAGCCAGAGCCCTCACCCCCTCCCAAACCCCACCTGCAATTTCGTGAGCATTCATGGCCCCCCATACAATTTCCATGTGGCCCTCAGGCCAAAATATTTGACCACCCCGGCACTAGGTATAACCATTTCAAACAATTCCATAAACCTGAGTTGTGGACTAGGGATGAAATTCTCTGCTAAGAGCTCTCAACACAACTCTCGGCTCGAAGAAAGGGGGTCAAAGTAGCTTAGATGACCTTTGTTCCATCCCAATCCTGAGCCACTCTGTGGCTTGGAGAGGCCCCCAGCATAATTTTACCATGAATCCCTGTCTAAGTTATATCAGCCTCCCCAGGCTGCCATACAGGCTGCATCACTGCCCTGAATCTCCACAGCCCGTGCCATGCACACACCCTTTCAGCCCCCATTTACCTTTACACTGGAGCTTGTGATGAGGCCCTCCTCAGAAGACAAATTTATGGTTTTCTTCCTCAGTGTCTGTGCCCAGAGACTCTGCCAGCTACAACCTGGGCTTTGGAGCCCCTTTAAGCAGCTCTGGTCCATTGCCCACCCTAAAGGAGACAGAACCAGGATGAAGATCCCACCTATGTTTCAGTAAAATACATATCAAATGAGGCAATATCAGTACTAGACAAAAGAAGTGAAAGTGTTCAAAATTACATTTTTTTCCTTTGGTTGGATCAATAGAGCTTTGTTTTTGGTTATGTAGTTTTTGTTTTTTTGAAAATATGACCTTTAAACTCAAAAACGTACTGGACCAAATTTAAGTTTCAGTGATTTATTTGGATGTTTGCACTTTGGCTGTCATTGCTTTTTAAAAACTTGTAACATTTTCTTTATTATTAATAACATTGTTATAAATATTTATGTCTTAAAAATATGTATAAGACTGTAAGCAAAATAAGCTGGGTTACACAAAGTATTTAGTTTGCAATGAAATGTTAGGTTGAAAGGAAATTTTTGAAGCTGTTGAAAGACACTATTTCTTCAGCATTCTCTTTCAGCTACATCAGTCCTGAAAAAGAGGGTTGTCTTTCTAGGGCAGTAAAGTCAGAAGAAAATTAGTTGTGCTTTTGTCATTATTAGTATATTAGAAAACTCAACGGTATTATTCATTTTTCTGTTTTCAGAAGGCAGGCAGGCTGGCTTTAGCTCCTTACCCTGTTCCAGTGTAGGGCTTTTATTCACCTCCATCACACAGTCCATACTGTGCTATAAGACTATTATCCAAAGTATATTTCTATTGATTTGCCCCATCTAGTTTTAAGCCTCAACAGATAAAGTTTCCACCGTCACCCTAAGACTCAGCCTAATACCATCTCACAGTTAGGAAATATTTTCTAATATTAGGCCTAAGTTTTCCCTTTCTTCATTTTATCCCATTCTATCTAGTTATCACTTGTATTACTGTACATAATTTTTTTTTCTTCTTGATCTTTGTCCCCTTCAAATATTTGTAGACTGTTACCACGTTGTCCCTTATTTGTTGCTTAGTCAAGTTAACTATATTAGCCTCTTTACTCTCTCATAAATCAATCCCTCCAGCCTCCTAATTTTATTATTGTGTTTTTCTGATATTTCGATTGGTGAATGTCTGCCTGGTAATGTGGTATACAGAACTGCCTGAACTATTCCAGATGCATTATGACATGATGCCTTTGTATATGTATCCAAATCACATTGGCTTATTTTATTTTATTTAGGAAAGCCATATGGCATTGCAAATCCCTTTCAAATTTTTGTCCACTATCATCTACTTGGTCTTTGTTGACATTACTGCTTCCAAGGTTTTCCTGTTCCTCCCCAAAATATGTATATTTTGATCATTTAATGTTTCATATGCTTTTAGAGACCTAAATGTGTCCTTTATTGTGCCAACAGACATAGTCAAAGCAAGATCAGTATATTCATTTTTGATGTCTTCTAAGAAACTACAAAACTGCTGATGGTTCAGTGCTTTTGTTTAAATGTAGTGGACAGTTTTAAGTGCTGTAGTCATGACCTCATCACATTTCAATTTATTTCTTCACAAAGCCTGCTGATGGATGACTCAGTGAAAAAATTGCACATCTGGAACTCATCATTTGTCACAAGAATACTGTGTCCAGTATCTTTCCCCATCAATTACATGGCTCCTTCAGTTGTAATAGAGGATAGTTTCCTTAGAGGAATCTGCAATGGTGATCAAAATGACTTTAAAGAATCAAAAATATTTTTGTGCTCGGTTGTGTTATTCAAAGAAAGCAAGTCTTCCTTCACAACTTAAGTTAGTTGCTGCAATAACGAATGTTGCCAGTTGTTGGATATCACTATATGTGGATTTGTCAGTTGCCAGTGAGCAGTGTTCACAAGTGATGATGATAATAGCATGGGATTGAGGAGATAGGTCTGATTCTCAATGGTGCAAGAGCTCCATCTGCTACTCAAAGCTTTCAGTATGAAACTGTAGGAGCCTGGCATCCTGAAAAGCTAAAGCATGAATGCCACTTTCACTGTGCTGGAAGTGTAAAGTTTTAAACAGAGCATACATAATTGCTTCAGTGGCTTCCCAGTTTCCCTGTTCCATAGCCAGCTCCACACTTGAAACCCTCAGCCAGTCTCTGTCCCCTCCTTTAGATCTTAGGTAAATACCTTCCGTCCCATCCCCAGGACGAAATTGGAAGCTGCTGGGTGCTTAACACTTTTTGAAAATCAGTCCACTTGGATGCCTAATTACAGATTTAGGAGCCCTATTTTAAGCATCAATTAAAAAAATCTTCGACTTAAATTTTAGTAGTCTAAAATGTTGTGTGTATAAATTTGTGTATAAAATGTGTGCATATAAAACTTATGTGCTTATATTTTACAGATGGGAAATTATTTAGGAGTCAGGGGGTCTGTGAGCAAAGGGGTTTGTTAAGGTCTGCAGGAGGGCCAAAAGAAGAGCTCGCATGTTACACAATTTAGGCAATGCACAGAAGAGATTATTCTCCTGTAGACCTAGGAGAGCATCTCCCTTCCTGTGGACTTCTCAAGGTTCCGGAGCCAAATTTTAGGAGTAGATGCTTGCTTAAAGCTTAGGTAGTGAAGTGCGGAATTGTGTAACTGTCCAAACTATAAGAAAGTCCTTTTGATTAATGCTATCTCTATCAACTTGTCTTGCAAAATATATTGTACAAACCATCATTTTGAAAGTCATGCAAATCAGTTACACATCGTAATGTAAAATATATAATACAAACAACATATTAAATCTGACAAAATTATAAAACAGACCTCAGTGTAAATAGAAATGGTTATATCTAACAACGTTCATTATCAAAATTAACATGATTAATACACTGTAAACATCACCAATATCATAGATTTTGCTACAGTCTAGAAATGAATGTTTTCAAATCTCAAAAATCAGGATTTTTTTGTTAGAAAGATTAAAAAAATAAACAGAAGTCAGATTCACAAGACGTCTGAAAGGCCCAGTTAAAATGTTTATAACTGTTTAATTAAGTGTGAGTGGATACAGTGTTAATCATACATAAAAAGAGGTTTAATCCCTATTTACGTGCAGATTTCAAAGTTGATACACCCCTGGCATCCTGCTTTGAAAACATGGGGCCTTGATCCTTCATTTACTTCAATGGGAGCTAGAGTGATTTCAGTACTTTGCATGATCAAGTCCTTGTTCGACAGAGTCTCAATTAGTATTTTCTTGCATTTAAACAGCATACACTTGAAAGTTGTTTAAATTTTTTATATATAGAATAAACCTTGTTATAGATAGAAGTTGGAACATTGCCTGGCCCTGAACTAAATAATGTTGTTGCTCCTAAGTGTTGAGGGAATTGATCGAAAACTAATTGTAATAAAAAATAGAAAAATAATAACTACATTACTTTCTCTGGTGTTATAAAACCATCACCACCAAAAAAATTATGCCCCCTTAAAATCCTTTTGAAATTCTGCATGAAGCTTTGTTACATCACTGAGAACATATCTGCTCTATTTGGATGGCAGAAAGGGGGACATTATTGACACTGCACCAGGATATTTACTGTCACACTCTCACCTCTCCCTGCAACTATATGGCATTGTTAAACACATAATACAGAACTCTCCGCTCAGAGCCATGTGGCATTCTGCTCTCCTACATGTGGAGATTTTTCATTGATGTGATCAGGAGAGAAACATCCGGGAAAGGATTAATAGATTCCAAGGCCAGAAGGGACCATTGTGATTATCTAGTCTATCCGCCTGTATAATGTAGGGTGTAGAATTTCACCAAAATATTCCTTAAAGCATATATTTTAGAAGAACATCGAATCTTGGTTTAAAAATTGTCAGTAATGGAGAATCCACCACAACTGTTCCAATGGTAATTACTCTCACAATTAAAACTATATGCCTTACTTCCAGTCTAAGTTTGTCTAGCTTCAACTTCCAGCCATTGGATCATATTGTACCTTTCTTTGTTAGTCTAAGAGCCCATTATTATTTATTCCCCATGTAGGTACCTACAGAGTGTAATCAAATCACCCCATACCTTCTTTTTGTTAAGCTAAATAGATTTAGTTCCTTGAGTCTATCACTATAGGCATGTTTTCTAATCCTTTAATCATTATCATGGCTCTTCTCTGAATCCCCTCCCGTTTATCTATATTCTGCTTGAATTGTGAGCACCAGAACTCGACACAGAATTCCAGCAATGATTGCACCAGTGCCAAGTACAAAGGTTAAATAACCTCTCTACTCTTTCTCGAGATTCCCCTTTTATGCATCCAAGTATCACATTAGTCCTTTTGGCCAGAGCATCACACTGGGAGCTTGTGTTCAGATGATTATCCATCGCGACCCACAAATCTTTTTCAGAGTCACTGTTCCCAGGATAGAGTTCCCCATTGTGTAAATATGGCCTGCATTCTTTGTTCCTAGATGTATACATTTACATTTAGCCATATTAAAACACATATTGTTTGCTTTTGCCCATCTTACCTAGTGATCCAGATTGCTCTGAATCAGTGACTTGTCTTCTTTATTATTTACCACTTGCCCAATTAGTGTGACATATCCAAACTTTATGCAAAATTTTATGTTTTCTTCCAAGTCATTAATAAAAATATTAAATAATATAGGGCCAAGAACCGATCACTGTGGGAACACACTAGATACACACCTTTTCAATGATGATTCTCTGTTTGCTGTTACATTTTGAGATTTATCATCTAGACAGCTTTTAATCCATTTTATGTATGTCATGTTAATTTTATATCTTTCTAGGTTTTTTTTATCAAGATGTCATGCAGTACCAAATCCTTTTATCAAACTTGTGATCGCATTAAAAAAATCAGGTTATTTTGACAGGATCTATTTTCCAGAAATGCAAATTGATTGGCACCAATTATATTACCTTCCTTCAATTATTTATTAATTGAGTCCCATATCAGCTGCTCCATCATCTTGCCCAGAGTTGATGTCAGGCTTACAGGCCTATAATTACCTGGGTGTTCCCATTTGACCTTTTTAAATATTGGCACAACATATTGTGTTCTGGAACTTCCCTGGTGTTTCAAGACTTATTGGAAATTAACACTAACAGTTCAGCCAGCTCCTCAGCCAGTTATTTGAAAACTCTTGGGTGCAAATTATCCAGATTTGCTAATTTAAATAGGTCTAACTTTAGTAGCTGCTGTTTAACATACTCCTGAGATATGCTAAGGAAAGCAGATGTGCTTGGTAGTTCCAAAAGGAAAAAATTACAGTATCTGTAAACTTACATAGCCTTCATCACTAACTATACTAATTTTAAACTCCGTTGGAAAAAGTCATATACTCGAGGAAAATCACCCTCATTGTAATGTACTGAATATTTTCACAGCTAAGTAGCTCGGAACAGTGTCATTAGTATTTCACTGAATGCAGCCAATAAAAAGAAATGTCGTCTAAGTTACCCCAAGAACAGTGCAGGAGATAAGAGCTTCCCCCACCCCATTTTTTATATTAAAAGTGCTCTCATTTGTCAAGCATTATGTAGCTGCATGAAATTAAAATTGGTTTTGTTAAGCCATCTTTCTTTGTTAAATTAGTCACAATCTTCCTCTGGGTCTCCCTGCTGCCCCAGGGAGGAAGTAAGCTATTGCAGGTTGACACCTGGTGCAGCATATGCTCCCTGAGGCGCCACTGTAGCTGCACTATTGGACATGTTGGGGAGTAAAAGCTCCCCTTATTGTCCCCTCCCATGCAGGGGAGGAACGTACTGGCTCTTGAAGAGCCTGTTTCCCATCCTGCACTACTACCTATGATGTTATTAACCAGCACAGATTTTTAAGTGGCAACCTTATTGCCATTGCATCACTTTGCTAGCCAGGCCAGTGTTCATACCTCTGTGTTTTGATATTGAGGATCAATTTCAATGGCTTGTTGTAGTTTGTGATTTTGCTTATATTTTCTAAGGCATTTTGAAGGGGGATATAATTCCAATATGAGGCTAGTTACAACCATTTCAAAAATCACCATATGACAGAATTTTCTAATTTCATATAGCTTCAATGGACCCCTATGTAAAACATACTAAATCACTTTGAGATATGAAATTAATGTGGGAAATTATTTGCTGAGTAGTTTGGATAAAAGTTTGCTAAGTTGCAACCTTTTTTGTATGACCTCTTTTAGAATTTTAAAAAGATAATGTTTGAAATGTCAACAATAAACGTATTAATGTTGTTACAGGTTTAAGAGTTACAATGTTCAACATGTTCAATGGTTTTGTTCAACATCTTTATTAATGATCTGGATGGGATGGATTGCACCCTTAGCAATTTCACAGATTACACTAAACTGGGGGGAGAGGTAGATATGCTGGAGGGTAGGGATAGGATCCAGGGTGACCTAGAAAATTGGAGGATTGGCCAAAAGAAATCTGATGAGGTTCAACAAGGACAAGTGCAGAGTCCTGCACTTAGGACAGAAGAATCCTATGCGTCGCTACAGGCTGGGGACCCACTGGCTAAGCAACTGTTCTGCAGAAAAAGACCTGGGGATTACAGTGGATGAGAAGCTGGATATGAGTCAGCAGTGTGCCCTTGTTGCCAAGAAGACTAACGACATATTGGGCTCTATTAGTAGTAGCATTGCTAGCAGATTGAGGGAAGTGATCATTCCCCTCTATTCGGCACTGGTGAGGCCACATCTGGAGTATTGTGTCCAGTTTTGGTCCCCCCCCACTACAGAAAGGATGTGGACAAATTGGAGAGAGCCCAGCGGAGGGCAATGAAAATGATCAGGGCCCTGGGGCACATGACTTACGAGGAGAGTCTGAGGGAACTGGGCTTGTTTAGTCTGCAGAAGAGAAGAGTGAGAGGGGATTTGATAGCAGCCTTCAACTACCTGTAGGGGGGTTCCAAAGAGGATGGAGCTTGGCTGTTCTCAGTGGTTGCAGATGACAGAACAAGGAGTAATGGTCTCAAGTTGCAGAGGAGGAGGTCTAGGTTGGATAATAGGGAACACTATTTCACTAGGAGAGTGGTGAAGCACTGGAATGGGTTACCTAGGGAGGTAGTGGAATCTCCATCCTTAGAGGTTTTTAAGGCCCGGCTTGACAGAGCCCTGGCTTGGATAACTTAGTTGGTGTTGGTCCTGCTTTGAGCAAGGGGTTGGACTAGATGACCTCCTGAGGTCTCTTCCAACCCTAAGCTTCTATGATTCTATGAATGACACAATATTACTGACAACATTAAAAAAAAGGAATATACTTCTATAGGGAAAGCTGGGGCAATAGTAATTATCATGAAAGGAAAAAAGCCCAGCAGGTATATTTATAAAACATCTGGTTTTTTTTAAAGTTAAACAACTGTAGTGCCTTGTCATTTTAAAATACCTCTGTGATTTCAGAATCTGCTTTTTCAATATTTTATTTTTATATAGTTCTTGTGCCATCATTGTAATTTAAGGAAAACCATATTTCATCTAATCAGTTTTAATATTGCTTGACACAAAATATATTTTGCCCAGTTTTAGGACCTAGATCTTTCTGATGTAAATGTATTTACTTTGCAAGTGGACAGTTCTGTCTCCTGGGCTGATATAGAATCATAGAAATGTCAGGCTGAAAGGGACCTTGACAAGTCATCAAGTTCAGCCCCTTGCGCTGAAGCAGGAGCAAGTAAACCTAGACCATCCCTGATAGGTATTTGTTCAACCTGTTCTTAAAAGCTCCAATGGTGGTGATTCCACAACCTCCCTTGGAAGCCTATGCGAGAACTTAACTACCCTTATTGTTAGAAAGCTTTTGCTAATGTCTAACCTAAATCTCTCTTGCTGGTGATTAAGCCCATTATTCTTGTTATAACTTCAGTAGACATGGAGAACAATTGATCACTGTTTGCTTTATAACAGGACTTCACATATTGGTAAGGTTAAGATTTTGTTTCAGGTATTTTTAGTAAAAGTCACAAACAGGTCGTGGACAATAAACAAAAATTCCTGGAAGCCTGCAACCTGACCCTGACTTTTACTAAAAATACAGAGGTGTGTGTGGGGGACACTAACAATGGGGTGTGCAAGCTGCTGCTCCAGTGCCGCCATTACTCCTGTGGTGAGGGCTGACCACTGCTGCTCCAGCCCTAGCCGCTGCTCTAGCCTAGCCCCAGCCGCTGCTCCAGCCCCCGGCAGTTGCTCCACCCCAGCCCACGGTGACTGCTCCAGCCTGAGTGGCTGACCCAGCCCTGGCCACTGCTCCAGCTGGCTGGCCACTGCTCTACCCCAGCCCCAGGTGGCTGCTCTAGCAACAGTCACTGCTCCAGCCCTGGGGGCTGACCACCGGCCGCTGCTCCAGCCCTGCTGCTGCTCCTGCAGCAGGGCCAAACAACTGCTCCAGTCCCACTGCTCTGGGGAGAGCTGAAGCCAAAGAAGTCATGGAGGTCTGTTAAAGTCACAGAATCTGTGACCTCTATGACAAAAAATCATGTCCTTACATATTGGGAAAAATGTTATCAGGTCCCTCTCAGTCTTCTTTTCTCAAGACTAACCATGCCCAGTGTGACATTGTGCAGTCTATATGGTTTTATAAAAACATGATAATAAGTGAATATAATGTAACTGGAATATGCTTCATGCAAAAGGTCTCTTGTAAGGTATCATTACAAAGCTTATAATCTACTGAATGTGATTATCCTATTTGTATAAATGTACCACTCTTATATCTAAAACTAGAAATATAAAATATAACTCTGAGGGCCTATTGTAATTATGCAAAGCGTGGGCCATTAATGGTGGTTTGGAATCTTGATGACTCCCATTAACCAGGACCATTGTCTGCAGATGGCTGTGTTTTTCCTGTAAGTCTTCCTGTATATGTGTGTGCTGGCAAGTGTGTAATGAAGTCTTGCAATGACATGTGATCATGTCACCTGAACTGAAATCCATCTTTAACCTGGTGCTTTTCCAGTGAGGGGGAGTGGAAACCCAGAGGGACAAAGGGTTCCCGCCTTATGCAAAAGATATAAAGGGGTGGAACAGAACAAAGAGAGAGGAAAGCCATCATGAAGAATCCCCTAGCTACCACCTAAGCTGGAACAAGAGCTGTACCAGGGGAAAGAATTGTGCCCAGGACTGGAAGGTGTCCAGTCTGAGGAAAAAACTTACTGAAGCATCTCTAAGGGTGAGATTATGTGTATTTAGTTCGATTAGACATAGATTTGCGCATTTTATTTTATTTTGCTTGGTGACTTACTTTGTTCTGTCTGTTACTACTTGGAACCACTTAAATCCTACTTTCTGTATTTAATAAAATCACCTTTTTACTTATTAATTAACTCAGAGTATGTGTTAATACCTGGGGGAGCAAACAACTGTGCATATCTCTCTATCAGTGTTATAGAGGGTGAACAATTTATGAGTTTACCCTGTATAAGCTTTATACAGGGTAAAACAAATTTATTTGGGTTTAGACCCCATTGGAAGTTGGGCATCTAAGTGCTAAAAACAAGCACACTTCTGTAAGCTGTTTTCAGGTAAATCTGCAGCTTTGGGGCAAGTAATTCAAACCCTGGGTCTGTGTTGAAGCAGACGGGAGTGTCTGGCTCAGCAAAACAGGGTGCTAAAGTCCTATGCTGGCAGGAAAAACAGAAATAGAAGTAGTCTTGGCACATTAGGTGGCAGTTCCCAAGGGGATTTCTGTAATCCAACCCATCACACCCAGTTTTTTAAAAATTTATTCATATGTCAGATTTTCTAAACCTTTTATCATTTTTGTTGCTCTCCTCTAGATTCTCTCTAATTTGTTCACATCTTTCATAAAATGTGGCACCCAGAATTGGACACACTGCTCCAGCTGAGGCCTCACCAGTGCTGAGTAGAACAGGACAATTACTTCCTGTGTCTTACATATGGCACTCTTGTTTTTACACCCCAGAATGATATTAGCTTTTTTTTTGCAACTGCATCACATTAACTCATATTCAGTTTGTGATCAATTATAACCCCAGATCCTTTTCAGCAATATTACCACCTAGCCTGTTCCCCATTTTGTAGTTGAGCATTTGATTTTTCCTTCCTAAGTGTAGTACTTTGCACTTGTCTTTATTGATTTTCATCTTGTTGAATTCAGACCAATTCTCTAATTTATCAGAGTTGTTTGGAATTTTAATCCTGTCCTCCAAAGTGTTTTCACTTCCTCCCAGCTTGATGTCATCTGCAAATTTTATAAGAATTCTCTCCACTCTGTTATCTAAGTTCATTCATGAAAATATTGATAGTACTGGACCCAAGGTTGACTCCCGTGAGACCACATTGGGTATGTCCTTCCAGTTTGACAGTAAATTACTCTTTGAATATGGTCTTTCAACCAGTTTTCCACCTGCCTGATAGTAAGTTAATCTAGACCACATTTCCCTAGTTAGCTTATGAGGCATGGCACAATATCTAAACGAATATTTTGCATCAGTCTTTAATGAGGCTAATGAAGGGTTTAGGAATAGTGGCAGCGTGACAGAGGGGAATAAAGGAGGGGGGATTGACATTACCGTATCCGAGGTAGAAGCCAAACTTGAATACCTTAACGGGACTAAATCGGGCGGACCGGATGATCTTCATCCGAGAATATTGAAGGAACTGGCGCGAGAAATTGCAAGCCCATTAGCGATAATTTTTAATGAATCTATAAACTTGCGGGTGGTACCGTTGGACTGGAGAATAGCTAATGTGGTTCCTATTTTCAAGAAAGGGAAAAAAAGTGACCCGGGTAACTACAGGCCTGTTAGTTTAACATCTGTAGTATGCAAGGTCCTGGAAAAAATTTTGAAGGAGAAAGTAGTTAAGGACCTTGAGGTCAATGGCAATTGCGACAAATTACAACATGGTTTTACGAAAGGCAGATCGTGCCAAACCAACCTGATTTCCTTCTTTGAGAAAGTAACAGACTTTTTAGATAAGGGAAATGTGGTGGACCTAATATACCTCGATTTCAGTAAAGCGTTTGATACGGTACCGCACGAGGAATTATTGGTTAAATTGGAAAAAATGGGGATCGATATGAAAATCCAGAGGTGGATAAGGAACTGGTTAAAGGGGAGGCTGCAGCGGGTCATACTGAAAGGTGAACTGTCAGGTTGGAGGGAGGTCACCAGTGGAGTTCCTCAAGGTTCGGTTTTGGGTCCCATTTTATTTAATCTATTTATTACTGACCTCGGAACCAAATGTAGGAGTGGGCTGATAAAGTTTGCGGATGACACAAAGTTGGGAGGTATTGCCAATTCGGAGAAGGATCGGGATATTCTGCAGGGAGACTTGGATGACCTTGTAAATTGGAGTAATAGAAATAGGATGAAATTTAATAGTGAAAAGTGTAAGGTGATGCATTTAGGGATGACTAACAAGAATTTTAGTTATAAGCTGGGGACGCATCGGTTGGAAGTAACAGAGGAGGAGAAAGACCTTGGAGTCCTGCTTGACCGCAGGATGACTATGAGTCGGCAATGTGACGTGGCCGTGAAAAAAGCTAATGCGGTCTTGGGATGCATTAGGTGAGGTATATCTAGTAGGGATAAGGAGGTGCTGCTTCCGTCATACAATGCACTGGTGAGACCTCATTTGGAGTACTGTGTGCAGTTCTGGTCTCCCATGTTTAAAAAGGATGAACTCAAACTGGAACGGGTACAGAGAAGGGCCACTAGGATGATCAGAGGAATGGAAAACCTGTCGTATGAAAGGAGACTCGAGGAGCTCAGTTTGTTTACCCTAACCAAAAGAAGGCTGAGGGGGGATATGATTGCTCTCTTTAAATATATCAGAGGGATAAATACCAGGGAGGGAGAGGAATTATTTCAGCTCAGTACTAATGTGGACACGAGAACGAATGGATATAAACTGGCCGTGGGGAAGTTTAGGCTTGAAATTAGACGAAGGTTTCTAACCATCAGAGGGGTGAAATTTTGGAACAGCCTTCCGAGGGAAACAGTGGGGGCGAAAGACCTCTCTGGCTTTAAGATTAAGCTAGATAAGTTTATGGAGGGAATGGTTTGATGGGATAACGTGATTTTAGTCAATCAACAGTGTGCCATCGCTGGTAAATAGTATCAATGGTCAATGAGGGTCTGGCTGGAGAATCTTGCCTGCATGCTCGGCGTTCTACTGATCGCCATATTTGGGGTCGGGAAGGAATTTTCCTCCAGGGTAGATTGGCAGAGACCCTGGAGGTTTTTCGCCTTCCTCTGCAGCATGGGGTGGGGGTCGCTAGCTGGAGGATTCTCTGCGACTTGAAGTCTTTAAATCACAGGATTTGGAGACTTCAACAGCTGAGTCAAGGGAAAGGGGGTGGGTCAGCTTTTGTGGCCTGTGTCATGTGGGAGGTCAGACTAGATGATCATAATGATCCCTTCTGACCTTAAAGTCTATGAATCTATGAGAATGTCATGCTGCTTTTTTGCATGGGGGGGTTAATGTAGCTGTATCAGTATTAGAGAGACAAGATGGATGAGGTAATATCTTTTATTGGACCAACTTCTGTTGGTGAGAGAGACAAGCTTTCAAGCTACATGGAACTCTTCCTCAGCTCTAGGAAGGTACTTAGAGCGTCACAGCTTATCAAGGCTGAATCCCCACTCTGTCACTCTGAGTGCTGCAAGTGGGGGCCAGCAAGGATTCTAAAAATTAATACTTGCCACTCCAGGCTTGTATTAAACTCCCAAGGTTACAGCTTTTCTCTGACCTTGGCTTGGCAAACGCTGCCATCATCCAAATGCAAAAATATCCCTTTGAACCCAGGAAGGAGCACTTGGGAATTCCTCCCTGTGGGGTACCCTCAAGCCCTTTCACCCCAGAGAAGAGCTGAGAAAGAAAACAAAGGAAATTAGCTGTGGCCACCAGCTAATTAAACAACATATGCACAAACCTCGTAGGACACCAAAAATCCAATCCTGTTCTTAAAAAAGGTAAATTTTATTAAAAACAAAAAGAAAGGATATACATTTGGAACTTAGGCTTTTGGTAGATTTTAAAAGAGCAATTCCAAAAATCAAGCACCCAACATAACTTTCTTGGGGGTTCAGCTTAAAGATTACAAGCAAACAAAAGCATCTGGGGTTAGCACAGAGGAGATCCACAAGCCAAAATAAAAAATAAACCTGATTGTATCTAACTAAACATTCCCTATCCAAATAATTTCTTCTAGATATGGAAGATGAATTTTCATACCTGGTTCTTACACAGCAGTTCTGCTTATAGCATTGCTGCTCCGTGTCCCTGCAGCCCAGAGAACAACAGACAAAGGGAAAATTTCTTTCCCAAATTTAAAAGTTCACTGGCTCTTGTCATAAACAGATAGTTAAGGGTTAATGTCTCTTTTACCTGTAAAGGGTTAAGAAGTTCACCTAGCCTAGCTGACACCTGACCAGAGGAACCAATGGGGGGATAAGATGGTTCAAAAGGAAGGAGGGAAGTTTCCTTTGTTTAGAGTTTAGTTTCAGTTTTGACCGGAGTGGGAAAGCTCCAGAAATCAGCCTCTTATCAGAGTATTGAGTATTAGTGAAGGGAATAAATAGGTTTATGTTTATTTTCTTTGTAACTTGTCTTGGGCATTAGGGAATAATCAAATTGGGTAATTTTTGTGTAACTAAGTTTTTGATAGAAGAACATCCTCTGTGTTTTGAATCTTGTCTGTGAGATCAGAGGGTTTTCTTTTATCTTTCTTTTCTTTAATTAAAAGTCTTATTTTTAAGAACCTGATTGATTTTTCCTTATTTTAAGATCCAAGGGGATTGGATCTGGACTCACCAGGAATTGGTGGGGGAAAGGAGGGGCGATGGTTAAATTCTCCTTGTGTTAAGATCCAAGGGTTTGGATTGGTGTTCACCAGGAAATTGGTGAAGAAGTCTCTCAAGGCTACCCAGGGAAAGGAGTTAGAACTTGGGAGTGGTGGCAGCAAAACCAGATCTAAACTGGTAATTCAGTTTAGGGGTTCACATGCAGGTCTCCATATCTGTAATCTAAAGTCCAGAGTGGGGGTGAAACCTATGACAGCTCTTTTGGTCAGGTGCCCACTCCTTTTCTTTTACTTGTGGGCTTGTTAACCCTTTACAGGTAAAGCAAGCAGAGAACTGACACCAAGAGGGATTTTACAGCTATCTGGCTGGGTAGGTGTTCATAAACGGGGGCTACCCCCCCTCTTCATTGATCACACAGCTAAATACAAGATTGAAGAGATGCTAAACTATCTAGGCTTCCTACTTCATTTCACGCTGATTTTCAACAACCCTTGTAAACTATTTGCCCGCCATCTTTGCCTGACAGCATGGATCCTGAGCTGCTGACCATAGCGATGATGAGTGTTATGAACAGAACACAGCTGGTCCTGCAGTATTTCATTATCTATGAAACAGAGAATGAATTGGTGATGCTTGCCCTGCTGTCTGCCATGGAAACAAATAATTCAAGATTGCTGCTGGCATTCACGGACTGGCTTGCTATGATGGACCATCGGTACTGGGTTTGGGAAACAACCACAGAGTGGTGGAATTGCATCATGATGCATGTATGAGATGATGAGCAGTGGCTGCAGAACTTTCAGATGTGCAAAGCCACCTTCTTGGAACTGTGTGTGGAGCTCACCACAGCACTGTGGTGCAAAGACACCAGAATGAGAGATGTCCTCACTGTGGAAAAGCGAGTGGTGATCACTGTGTGGAATCTGGCCACCATGGGGGTTATGGTGATGCAAGAGTGCAGGGTCATTAATCGCCTCCTGCTATGAAGAACTGTGACTCTCGGTCCAGGAAATAATTGATGGCTCTGCGGCAATGGGATTCCCTAACTGTGGTGGGGCGATTGATGGAATGCATATCCCAATTTTGGCCTCTGACCATCTTGCGACCGAGTACATTAACTGAAAGGGCTACTTCTCCATGGTCTTGCAGGAGCTGGTGGATCACTGGGGCTGTTTTGCTGACATCAATGCAGGGTGGTCAAGGAAGGTGCATGATGTACGTGTCTTTCAGAACACTGGAAAGCTGCACGTTGGGACTTTCTTTCGAGGCCAGAAGATTCCAGTGGGGGATGTGCAAATGTCCATAGTGATCCTTGAAGACCCTGCATGCCCCTTGCTCCCGTGGCTCATGAAACCTTACACTGGGAACCTGAACATCAGCAAGGAATGCTTCAACAACAGGCTCAGCAGGTGCTGAATTACCATTGAATGTGCCTTTGGCTGATTAAAAGGATTCTGGCACTGTCTTATTGTCTGGTTAGACTTCTATAAGGAAAATATTCCAATGGTCATTGCAACCTGCTGTACTCTCCATAATATTTGCAACTTGAATGGGGAAAAGTCCTGTCCCCCCTGGGTAGGCCACTGAGGCTCATCAACTGGCTGCTGATTTTGAGCAGCTAGATACCAGGGCAAATAGAGGGGCACAGCAGGAGGCTATTTGAATCAAGGAGGCTTTGAAGGAGCATTTTGACAATGATTCCCAGTAATGTGTCTGTATGTGATGCATTTGGCAGGCAATGTTTACTTGCCGCCATCAATTATCCCTGTAGTGCTTCCTTCTTGAGTGTTAATTGCAAGGAGCAAATAGTCCTATCTATAATCACTGTCTTTCAATATTAGCACTGAGCAATGTATGTATGTCACGAGTAAAGACTCATTTTATTTCAAAGATTCAAGTTTAATAACAGGATAAAACACAAACTGTTGGCCAGAAAGGGGACATGAAAATGAGAAAGAGTCTTGTGGTTAGGGCTCTCACAGATGGGTGCAATTCCAGTTTTCACTGGAAAACCAGTCCCCAGATGTGGAGTGTGTGGGGTACTGTGAGGGACTGGGAATATTTGGTGGGTGAGTTTGGGGAGGGCATGGACCGGAGTTCTGTAGTAGTTGGAGGGGAAGTCAGGCATAGATTTGCTGTGATTGCAGGCTAATGAGACTTCAACATTTGTCTTGTCCTCGAAGAGCTTTATCACTGCTCCTTCCCCTGTGTCCTTTCCTGGCTATCCAGCCTCAGTCTTTCATTAATTGTCTCCCTCCACGCTCTTGTTTTGATATGTGCTGCATCTGTTGACTGCAGCACCTTGCAAAACATATCCTTCTTACTCCTCCTGGGTCACCGTCTTATCTGATGGAGATGCTTTGATGGTGTGGAGGAGTGTGTTCTCAAGGTCACATCTGCAGAAGTCAAAGAAACAATAGAGACATTATAGTGAGTGTGCTCACAGCTGTGAATCACAAAAGTTACACACACCTCTTTCTCCCCCTGCCCTTGGCTAGAACACAGGTCGCCATGATTCCCAATTATGGTGAGTTTGTGGGGAAGGGGGTTATTATAAGTAGCCAGGGCGTCTATTCTGAATTTTGGTACCCTTTTCCACAGGCTAAAGTAATCAAACTTGATATCTCACTCCTAAGGGTAACCTAGGATGCAAGAGAGCATCTCCTGCATGCGTGTGGCTTCAGACTGGCTCAATATGCTGCTCGTCTATGTGCTGCTCTGGTTCCTGCAGAAATAACTGCCAAGTGGCATGGCAAAGTTTCCTACAGTGAGGGTCTCTCCCAAGGAACCTGTGGCAGAGAATTGTAGAATACCTATAGGAAAGTTTCCTTGAGATCACTATGGAGGATTCTAGAGACATACCCATGTACAGTAACAAACTTTTCTGCTGTGGTTCCTACTGTGTAGATGGACAGGCTCTGTTATTAATTTCTGTCCCTTATCCCTCCTCTACCATATAACAAAATACATGAGAGCTCAATCTCCTCTCACCATGCAGTATCAAAGCAAAGGGGAGCTCCAGTAAGTGTTCACTCTTCTGTATCCTGCATGCCAAAGCCAGAGCACTGGGACTGGCTAGACCCCTCCGGAGTGGAAAAGAGATCCTGACTCATCACGCCACTGGACAACCCTGCTGTGTGCTCTACCTCATCCTCCAGCTCCATCGCCTCGTCCACCACTTCATTATCAGGGTTGAGTCCGCTGGCCACTGCCTCCAGTCCCCCCAAAGTATCCATGGGGCTCTTGGCAGTGGAGATGGGGTCACCACCAAGGATGGTGTGATAGAAGTGACATATCTTCGGTGCCACACCAGAGCGACGGTTGGCCTCCCTTGCCTTGTGGTATGCCTGCCTCAGTTTCTTGATTTTAGTATGACACTGCTGCCCCTTTTGTGCCCCTTCTCTTGCATGCCACTAGCAATCAGCCCATAGGTACCAAATTAGAGTAAACAAATAAGGCTTCAATTCTGCATATTCCTGATCATCACAACCTAGAATATACTAAAAAAAATATTTTGAGGGATGGGGTGAAAAGAAGCAAGCGATTGCAGTGGAGGGACATAGCCTGGCTTCTAATACTCCATGGACTTTGTTGCAGTCTAAAAAATACTCTATCTTTGGCCCCTTATTTTTTTGTGAATTGTGCAGTGTTAAGCAACTTTTTTTTTGCCCGGTATAAAAGCTGCTTCATCCATCCTATAACAAAACACATCCCAGGGGCACTGTTAACAGTCTAAAATAATTACTGCCTGTTTTCTAAGAGGCAGCTGTGTTGTTCCTAAGTACTTTCTTTAAAGAGGAGACCTTTATACAAACTGTTTGTTTTTCTGTTCTTCAGCAGTTCATGTTATATGTGTGTGGATGTGCTACTTATAGCTTTGGTTTTCCTACTGTTGGCTTACTTCATTTGTCTTCTTGGTTTTGTGTTTAGTGCAGTTGTGACATCAAGGGAGTAAAGAAATTACTTGAGAAATGGAAGTAACAGCCACAACAAAAGTCAATATGCATGAATGGGTAGACCCCTTCTAGCACTAGACGTGGGGAAAATCTCTGGTTCAGCCCTATTTGCAGCTTCTAAAAATAAATATTATGTGACACTATTCTTAGGGGTGTGTTGTGTGGGGGAGCAATAATTTGGTGCAGGTGGAATGGGTCACTTTGGATCCAGGTAAAAACTCTCTTTATAATACATTTTATGGCAGAAAAAGGTATTGAGGGATAATTGGAAAGAAAGATGGATAGTATAGTCTCTCATTTAGTTTTATATAGCAACTCATTGAAAACATATTGGCCCAGAAGTCACAAAGGTACTTAGGTGCCTAAGTACCAGTTCTTCTTCAAGAGCTTGCATATGGCCATAATACTTTGTGTGCAAGTCCCTGAGAGTTTTCCCTACCAGTACCCATATGGGTGGCCTCACCAACAGCCAAACCCCTCATGTTCCAAAGCAAGAGTATAAAGGGTGGAGCCTCCCCATCCCTCTTTCAGTTCCTTCACACCATCTGTGGTTGGTGGTCAGAATTTTTATGTTTCCTGTGAACAAAACTTTTCTTCTACTCCGTTATACCTAGCGGTACTTCTTTTTGTCACTTGACTCTTTTAAAATCTTTATTTTATTTCAAATATTTTTAGTTCTTGATTGTTTTTCCCAGTCAGCTGGGCTTCCGGGGAGCCCATGCCAAGGTCCCCAGGCGTGCTTGGGCTGCAGAAAGCCTGTGCACTGACCCTCATTCAAACTGTCTCAAGTTCTTAGGTGAGGGTCACATTAGAGATCGGTGTTCTGTTTGTTGTGGTTTCAAGGCCAGGACAAAGACACCGAGGGAGGAGCATTTCCATTACATCCTTGTGGAAACTGCTGTTAGATCAGGGTCAGAACCCCCAGCATCGTCAAGGGTAGTTCTTTGACTCCTTCCGATGTGCTCCCCCAGCTTTGCCCACGAACGGGTGTCCCAGAAGATTCCCATCTCCAGGACCCAACACTTCAGATCAATCCCAGACTTGAAACACAAGAAGTCAGCACTGGGCTTTGAGCATGAGACTGCTCAGCAGAAGGTTGTTCCAGTACCGATGGTAGAACATTCTTTTGGCTTGCTGCTCCCCAATACTGGCTCATACAGAGACATCTGAGCTGTCAACTCCAGTGCCCTTCCAGGGACCATCAAGATTGGCTACCTCTCTGGCTGCAATGGAGTAGTCATCCCCACTCACTGCAGGTCAGCAGCCCATGTCTGCACAGACCATGCTAAAGGTGCATGCCAGAGCCAGGGACATGTAATACAGGTCTGTCGCATCTTACGCGCATTTAACATGCACATTTTTAGCTTTATGTGGTCAGCAAAAACAAAAAAACAAACAAACAAAAAAGAGAAAAATAACAATTTTAATACTGTACCTGTAGTGCGGGCGATTCTGTCCACCATTACACTCAATGTAATTTTGACTATACGCGATTTTTGCTTTACATGCTGACTGTGGAACGTAACCCCAGCATAAGATGCGACAGACCTGGAGCTGTTGGTGTCATTGTCACCATTGTTTCACGGTGAAGTGCCTCGTCTGGCAGAACAACTGCCAAGATAGTGGGCACCAATATGCTCTATTTTGGAGCCACCAGCTTTGGGCTTGGTACCGCCTCCTTCCACCTCTTCCGGTCCGGTACCAGATCCAACACGCCACACATTACTGGCGGCTTGGAGGCTGTCCATGCTTCCTTCTGTACCATGTCTCAAATGCAGATCTAGATCTTGGTCATAGAAGACTCCTCCCAGGACCATGCCACCCTGGGTCTTGGAATACTCTGATTCTTCATCAGACAGTGAGGTAGACTCTCAGGTATCTCAATACTGAGTGTCCAGAGCTTTCTCCCAATCCTGTTCCCTCACTCACCAGTGTGGTTTGGAGAAGACTTTAGCCAGGGATTGGGACACTTGGGTCAAGCACCATACCAGGCCTCTCAATGGTCCTCTTGGATGCTCTGGAGGATGCCTCCAGCATCCAGATCTAGATCGCCTATACCTCATACAAGTAGATCCCCCAATAGATCTCCTTTTGATACTGAGAGACCAGTGACAATCATTACCAATCAGCCTTTGGACTCTCAAGCTCAGGATTTACCTCAGGCAGGTCAAGGTTTGTTTCCTTTGTTTCTTCTTCAGGCATTCTCCTCATCACCTGACAAGGCTCTGGTACCAGAGTCATCATCCCTGGCACCAGATGACTTTGAGACATATCAGGAGCTCTTCAGGAGAATGACAACTTGTCTGGTCATTGAAAT
Source organism: Trachemys scripta elegans (assembly GCF_013100865.1). Taxonomy (NCBI): domain Eukaryota; kingdom Metazoa; phylum Chordata; order Testudines; family Emydidae; genus Trachemys; species Trachemys scripta. The sequence continues at coordinate 26,064,231 of NC_048300.1, read as the reverse complement.
GGAGCTAGTGGAGGAAAATACATTCACTATCCACTCCTGCAAGAAAGGTAGCCTTGCCTCAACAAGGCCACTATGCAGCTGGCCAAAAAACGCTGGCATACCCCTTCCTCCATTCCACCTGTGGCCAAATAAACAGAAGATAAATACCAAGTTCCATCTTAGGGGGTTGAACAGTTTTACATTCAGCACCTGTCTCTTTATTAGAGGCCATGATGAATGAGAAGAGTCAGTAGAGCTGGGCTGAGGCTACTCCAAAAGTCAAAGATGTCAACAAGCTTGACCTTTTTGGTAGAAAAATTTATGCATAGCAAGTTCGCAATTCCGCATTGCCCATCGTTACACTCTGTTGTCAAGGTATGATTTCTCAAACTGGAAGGCAGTTTCCCAGAATGTGAGCAACCTGTTGGAAGGTTCCAGAGAACAATTTCAGTCACTCATCACAGAAGGCCACTTTGTCTGCCGATCAGCTCTGTAAGCTTCTTTGGATGCAGCAGATTCCTCAGCCAGAGCTATAGGGACAGCAGTGAGTATGCACTATTCCTTCTGGATGCAGTCCTTGGGAATTACTATGGAGGTGCAGCCCACAATTGAGGACCTCCCCTTTGAAAGATGTGGATTATTTTCATCTAAAACAGGTAAGGCATTGCACACGCCAAAGGACTTGTGAGTGGTTTTGAAATCCTTTGGCTTCTACACTCCAGCAGCAAAGAGGACAAAATATCTTTCTGAATACCAGTCTCATGGGCAGCAGGTATAAGAGGCTGAGCCTCCTCAAACAGGGCAAGAAATGCCAGATGTGCCATCTTTGGAGCACCACCGCCGGAAGCTCCTGAGAAATGGGGGGCCACCAGCACCCGGATCATGGCCCTACACATGCTCTGTCCCTGCTCCGCCCTGAGGCCCTTCGTCCACTTGGCCTCTTCCCCTGTGGCCCCGCCTGCATTGCACATCTTCCTACCCCTGCTCTTCCTCCTGAAACCCCACCCTCACTTTGTCTCTTCCCACCCCCACTCCGCCTCTTCCCCTGAGGCCTCGCCCACCCACCACTTGCTTCTCTTCACCTTGGGGGAGGGGGCAGAGAGGAGCGAGCAGCGGGTGGGGCGGACCTCTGGGGAGGGTCAGAGAGGAGCAGGTGAGATGGCCTCAGGGAAGGAGCGGAGCAAGCAGCGGGCAAGGGGAGGGAGTGGAGGAGGGAGTGGAGACGAGCAAGCGGCAGGTGGGGGTGCCCTTGGGGGAAGAGATGGAGTGGGGGCAGGGTCTCAGGGGAAGAAGCCGAGCGGGATCAAGGCACTGGGGCAGAGTGGGGATGGAGTATAGGTGGGGCCTCAGGGGGAGGAGGCTGAGCAGGGCAAGGCCTTGGGGTAGAGCAGGGAGCGGGGCCATGGTCCGGGTCCCTCTGGGCCCCCCCCCCACTTCTATGGAGCTTCTGGCACTCGCGCCCAGCCTCCCCAAACGCAAGAGTCACGCGTCGCCTGTGACCAGCCTAGACAGCAATATTACCCCTTCTGTCAGGCAGACCAATCTAAGAGAAGGCACAAGTCCCAGAGGTGGAGACTGATGCTTTCTACTTCCTCTGTTTCTTCATCTTAGTATCCCTATGCCTTGAAGCAGCAGGTTTCACCCGTATTTCAAGGATAGCACAGTATTTCACCTGGATCTCACCGGTCCTTCTCCACCTTTCCGGACAGGTTATTCTATTTCCTAGATGCCTGGCATCACCTACATTTCCTACATTCCTATGTCACCTCAGATAAATGGGTGCTAAGCACAGTGGAATCATGCATCCGAAGAAGTGGGCTGTAGCCCATGAAAGCTTATGCTCTAATAAATTTGTTAGTCTCTAAGGTGCCACAAGTACTCCCGTTCTTTTAGTGGAATCAGGATATACCCTGCATTTTCTTTCTATCCCCTCCTTAAAATAAAAATAAAATTCCTCTGTCCAGTCTCTCTAATACCCAAAGTCGAGGGAGATTTCAGACCCACCCTTGATTTTCAGAACCTCGGCAAATGCATTAAGAAGACAAGGTTATGTATGGTATCCCTGACTGATTATCCCCTGCATGGATTTGAGAGACTGGTATTCTGCTCTTGACTTACAGGAACCCTACTTCCATGTGACGATCCATCTTGGCCACAGGAAGTTTCTGAGGTTTGTCATAGGAGACAAACATGACCAATTCACCATTTTGCCCTTAGGCTTGTCATCAACACCAAGGGTCTTTACCAAGTGCATGGCATTGGTGACAGCCAAACTTTGTGAAAGAAATATCCATGTATATTCTTGCCATGATGACTGGTTATTTCAGGGTCCCTTCAGACACCCGGCACAGGTCACCATCCATCAAACTCTGTCTGTTAAATGTCTTGGGCCTAAAATTAAACAAAGAAAGTTTGATGTTATTGGCTTTGCAAAGGATAGAATTCATCAGGGAGGCCTTAGAGCTGGTAAGCATTCCAGACAGGGTATTGTCATCTCTGAGCTGGTGGATGTGCCAAGACAACATGTGTAGGAGTCCCGTTCCCTCTTCCTCTCCCTTCCATGACTTTGGTAATGAATGCCTCAGTCATGTGGTAGGGAGTGCATCTGGGTGTCCTTCAGGCTCAAGGTTTGTGGACTGCCCATGAGGTCAGGTTATGCATAAACATACTCAAGTTGCATGCAGTATTCCATACATGTCAGCAGTTCCTGCCTCACATTCAAGACAAAACTGTCCAGGTACTCACTGACCACACCACTGTGTTATTTTATGTGAACAGAAGGAGGGGCACCAGGTTGGACAACCTCTATCTGGAACAATTTATGCATCCAGAGCACAATCACTCTCAGGGCTTTTCACTTGCCAGGGGTCCAGAATGGCCTGGCGAATCATCTGAGCAGATTATTGAGTTTAGATCATGAATAGTTTCTCAACGTAAACATTCTAGCTTAGATGAATGTTCCATGTGACGGTTTTTCCATTGGTGGAGCTGTTTGCGAATCAGCAGAACAAGAAGTGTCCCAGGGTAGGTCACAGCCCCGGATTAATATCAGATACTTTCCTGTTTCCACGGGACAGGGATCTGCTCCACACATACCTGCCAGTACCTCTCATTCCTAAGGTGATCCTCAAGCTCAAGCAAGATCATGGCAGAATGGTCCTTATAGCTCCACCTTGGCCAAGACAGACTTATTATTCACCCCTCTGCAAACTGTCCACTCGGGAACTCTTGCCATTAGCCATAACGATAGACCTTCTAGAACCATTGTCAGGTGCTGTACCCGACTCATCAAGTGCTGCATCGCATGGCATGGTTCATCAGTGCTTGAATGTAGAGGAGGCACGTTGCTCAATGGCAATCCAGAATATTCTTCTTAATAGCAGAATACCTTCCACAAAAGCTACTTACCTGCGTAAGTGGAAGTGTTTCTTCATCCGGACAGCCTCCCATAAAATTATCAGACTATAAGATTCAAACAATTCTGGAGTATCTCTTGCACTTTAAGGAGTTAGATCTAGCCATCAGCCCCATTAGGATAGTTCTGGCAGCCATTTCAGCATCCACTCTCGCATAGATGGTAAGACTGTTTTCACTCATTCTATCACAACCAGATTCCTGAAAGATCTGGATAGGTTGTTTTCACCTGCTAGGGACCATGGACTCTCCTTTCAAGCCTTTAGCATTGCGCTTGCTTCTACACCAGTTGGCGAAGGTAGCTTTCTTAGTGTCCATCACCTTCACTAAGTGGAGAACTGAATACACTGGTCACTGTGACAGGGCGTCATCCTGCTCCTGTCTCATTTCTAGCCACAAACTGCTCAGAGACCTCTTTCTGGTCAAACACCTTGTGCAATTAATTTACAGTGTTCTCCCCACCACCTTTACAAATTTGTGCAGCTCTATATTTACAATAGCATACACTCCTTACCTCGCTCAGCCAACGAGAAGGAAAACCAAAGGTATCTTCCCTCTGAGAAATCTTTCCTGGCTCTGACTCTGAAAAATCTGCGAGTCTCTATATTCGCCCTTGAGTGTTTCCTTCCTGTGTCTTTTCTACTTGCTGTGCTAATTGGTTAATTAGCCGTGTTGCTCTTTCTAGTCCATCTCCAATCTATCAATTAGGCACAGCTTTGCCCTCAAGTTTACTCCGGTGATCAGAATGCTGGTATAGCTGCTGTTGCTCAGCACCCTGAGAGTTACTGATTTGCCATATGCAGTTTTGTACAAAGACATGGTTCAACTTAGACCACACCTTAAATTTCTCTCAAAAGTGGTATCTGTTTTCTATCTGATTGAGTCTATATACCTGTCAGTTTTCTTCCCAAAACTGCATCCTCATGAGGACAAGTGAAGGCTATACACTCTGGACATTCATCCTGAATCTGGCTTTTTACTTTGATTAGACAAAGGCCTTTCAAGTTTCTTTCCAGCTGTTCGTTTCTTATGCAGAGCATATGAGAGGTCAACCAATCATGACTTGAAATGGATCACCAACTGCATTTCACTGTGTTATGCTGTCATAGGGGTTGTGGCTCCTGACAACCAGCACACTATCAGAGTACTTTCAGCCTCAGCAGCATCTGTGGCACACTTCCCAATTATGGGCATCTGCAGGGCAGCGACGTGGTCTTCCATTTATATATTCACCAGATGTGCACTGTCTCCTGCATTGAGGTAAGAGGCAAATGTAGGGAAAGTGATCCTACAGTCCCTCTTCTAATGAAACTTAGTGCCCCACTGCTTGGGATAACAGTTTGAGAGTCATCTACAGTGTAATGGACATATGCACTTCAAGAAGAAAAAATAGTTATCTTCTCATAGCTTTTGTTCTTTGGGATGTGTTGCATATGTTCGTTACACCCTCCTCACCCAATGCATCAGCGTCTACAATTGACTTCTGGTGTGAAGGAACTGAAGGAGGGTCTGGGGAGCTTCACCCCCCTTGCTTCAGAGCATGAGAAGCTGGGCTGTGTGGGAGGGTCACCCCTACAGGGAAAACTCTCTGGTACCAGTGCATGGGATGTGCACATACCTACAGTGTAGTGGATATATGCAATACATCTTGAAAAACAACAGTTATGAGAGGTGAGTATCCAGAGATTTTTTTTGGCTCCACTGTGATCCACAAAACTCCTGCTGAACTTGGTAGGCACCTAAACTCACTTGTTTGCTTAAGTTTTCAGGGTAAAAGTTCCCTAGGCACCCATGTTTCAGTCCCTGGGCATGTGCACTAGTGCCTCCCTTTAGGCGTCTGGACACCCATCTACCTGCCTAATCCCCAGATTCATGAGATAGGGAAAAATAGGTATTGGCCTGTCTAAGTCATGTGTGGGAACTGATCCAGTATGTGTGCTCAGAGGCTGCCTACCAGGTCAAGTCCCATTCAGTATCTGGCCAGAGAAGGAGGATCTGGTTGTTGTTGTTATTGTTAGTGGGGCTGCTCACCGGATAACTTTTTTCCTAGTGGTTAATGCACTTACCTGGGATGTGGGAGATCCACGTTCAATTCCCCTCTCTCAGGCAGAGGGGGAGAAAGGCTTTAAACAGGGGATCTCCCACCTCTCAGGAGAGTGCTGTAACCACTGAGCTATGAAATATTCTTATGTGGGGTTCCCTCAGTCTCTCCTGTTGAAGCTGTTTCACTGTGTGTCATAGGTTTCACCCCCACTCTGAACTTTAGAGTATAGACATGGGGACCTGCATGAAAACTTCTAAGCTTAACTACCAGCTTAGATCTGGTCCGCTGCCACCACTCCCAAAGTGCTAATTCCCTTCCCTGGGTAGCTTTGAGAGACTCTTCACCAATTCCCTGGTGAATACAGATCCAAACCCCTTGGATTTTAAAATGAGGAAAAATTAACCATTCCCCCTACTTTCTCCCCCCAACTCCTGGTGGATCAAGATCCAACCCCCTTGGATCTAAAAACAAGGAAAAATCAATCAGGTTCTTAAAAAGAAGGCTTTTAATTAAAGAAAAAGGTAAAAATCATCTCTGTAAAATCAGGATGGGAAATAACTTTACAGGGTAATCAAACTTAAAGAGTCCAGAGGAATCCCCTCTAGCCTTAGGTTCAAAGTTACAGCACACAGAGATAAACACTCTAGCAAAAAGGTACATTTACAAGTGGAGAAAACAAAGATAAAAACTAACACGCCTTGCCTGGCTGTTTACTTACAAGTTGGAAATATGAGAGACTTGTTCAGAAAGATTTGGAGAACCTGGATTGATGTCTGGTCCCTCTCAGTCCAAGAGCGAACAACCCCCAAAACAAAGAGCACAAACAAAAACCTTCCCCCCCCAAGATTTGAAAGTATCTTGTCCCCAAGCACTAATTCCCTTTCCTGGGTAGCCTTGAGAGACTTCTTCACCAATTCCCTGGTGAACACAGATCCAAACCCCTTGGATCTTAAAACAAGGAGAAATTAACCACCCCCCCTCCTTTCTCCCACCAACTCCTGGTGGATCCAGATCCAACCCCCTTGGATCTAAAAACAAGGAAAAATCTATCAGGTTATTAAAAAAAAAAAAGGCTTTTAATTAAAGAAAAGAAAGGTAAGAGAAAACCCTCTGGGAGAGATTAGCATACCAGCTACTCTCACAGACAACAGATTCAAAACACAGAGGATGTTCCCCTGGGCAAAAGCTTAGTACACAAAAGAATACCCAATTTGATTATTCCCTAATTGCACAAGACAAGTTACAGAAGAAAATAAACATAAACCTATTTATTCCCTTCAGTAATACTCACTACTTGATAAGAGGCTGAATTCTGGAGCTTTCCCACTCCGGTCAAAAGTGAAACTGACTCAGACAAAGGGAACTTCCCTCCTTCCTTTTGAACCATCTTGTCCTCCCATTGGTTCCTCTGGTCAGGTGTCAGCTAGGTTAGGTGAACTTCTTAACCCTTTACAAGTAAAAGAGGCATTAACCCTTAACTATCTGTTTATGACACTGTGGATAAATAATAAAAGAATGATTAGAGCAGGGAGACTGGATCTGGGGTCTCCCACCTCCCAGATGGGTGCTCTAACCAACCACTGGACTGCAAAGTCATTCTCACACACTGTCTGGCCCAATGACTGTTGCACTGTGGATAAATATTTAAGTCATTGAGCCAGAGAAATGGGCGGGACTTAGCCCCTCCGGTTAGCATCTCCCATTGTCTAGCTTTGGTGGCTCCACACCTAGTGTACTTGCTTTTGTGGCTCACATTCTAAGGCTCCTACCTCTCCCCAGTGATTGTGGAGAGAGACTACATGCCTAACTTGGCTTTTGTGGGTCACAGTGTTGTTCCTGTGATTTTTCTAGGCACCTAAAGGTTAGGCACTGTGATGCTCAGCATTGAAATGCCTAAGTCCCTTCATGAATTCCACCTTTTGCTCTTTGCCAAGGTCAAGTCCAAGTAGTCTGTCAAACCTGTAAATCCTTATAAATCATGGTGCAAAACCAGTAACCAGGGCATGAAAAAAAAGAAAATAAGAAAAATGGAAATATTCAAGATTTTTTTTGGAGTGCAAAAAATCACTCAGTTTAGTGTATTTTGTAAAACTTGGATTTTGCGAATGTATTTAGGACATGAGAAACAGCACTGAAAGCAAAATATGATCTGACTTTATTGGTAAACAAAGCATAATGGACCATATGATTGCAAAACAGATGCTGGTAACTCACACAATTTATCTTATCAGCAGTGTTACACCTTAATTATTTCCTCTTTGTCAAATTGTGATAAAGATGCTGTTATATCAAAAATAAAGATAAAGAGCTTTTAAAAAGTTTGACATGTCCAAATATTTCCATAAATTCCACACACATTGCAGATGAGATGTTGGAAATATGAATTATTGAAAGTAAAATTTACATGCACTGAGGTAGAATTTACAATATTCTGCTTCAAATAATCTTTCTCAGCTGAGAGGGAGCAAGATACTTGAGGGAAGATCTTTGGATGGTGAAAATTGTTCTATTTCCATTAGCTTCAATGGAGCTATAACATTTGACATCAACTGAGGATCTGCCCCTTGTTCTCAGACTGCCATGATAAAGGAACCAAACAGTAAGACTGTATAGTGAAATGTCTGAAAATTATTATAAATAGTCCGCAATACCGTAACGACAGATTCAGTGAAAATTATACTCGGTAGATACCCACAAATGGTCTTAAAGATTCACAGATAATGGAGGTTTCTTAATCTTTTATCCAGAATCTGGGAGTTTTTAATTGAATCTGTTTTACAGATATTTATGCAAATCTTTTAAAGAAGTGATTATATCAAAGATGCATTTGGAATTGTGTAATATTGGTATGTAGTTTTCACATCCTGATCAAAACCTGTTCTGTCGGTTTATATATAGTAACTTGTATTGTGTAGTATCACAATATATGATATTTTAAAGTAGGATCTGTGATCCTTTTCTATGCCAAACCTTGAACAGGGTTTCTGTTTCTGGAGAGTGTCATGTGTTTGTCATGGTTTGTCACTAGTATTTAAAGCGGGTATCTGTTTATTAGCGGTCATTCCAATAGAGTCACTTCTGCTTGATTTAAGTAAACTAGATGCTATTAGTGATTTTCAGATATCTATCCATTAGTAATTGGCAGGTGATTCTAGATTAGCCTTTTAGGGTTTATTAAATAGTGCTTCTGATTAGCCTTCTGTTTGAGTGTATTTTTGACTATTTAAACAGTTTGTTCTGCTAGCACATTTTATCTTGACCGTTTTAGAGTCTATAGTATCTCCAAAACCCCAACACTTTGCAAAAGTGTTGAAGTAAGCACTGTATGATGTGAACGACTACCTGACGAAGTGGGTATTCACCCACGAAAGCTTATGCTCCAATATATCTGTTAGTCTATAAGGTGCCACAGGACTCTTCGTTGCTTTTTACCTGATACAATTTATCAGGAATTCCATGTCTTGTGAAAATGTATTTCAGAGTGGGATACTCCATGTGTTTCACTCAGGATATATTGTAGAACAGTGGTCCTCAATCTTTTCCATACCAGAATCTACCCTCCTATTTAGCAAAATGGGAATGACAGGGTGATTGTGACCCCCAGACTGAGAAACAGTGCTGTAGTAGGCAACTCCAAGTAGGCTGAATTGAGACAACTACCACTAAACTGTTTTTGCCTTCAAAACAAGAGCTTTTTCGTGCAGTATTTTTTATTATATTTTTTGCCAGGGCCTTGCTGGTGGTTGCTAATAATGTAAATGTTCCTTAAGCTGGGGTGACACACACTTCAGAATCATATCAGCAATCTGTGTCTTGATTCCATGCCAGTAAAAGGTTTCTCCTGCTATCTTTTTGTATAATTTTATACACATATAAAATGACCCCCTGTCTTTTGTAAATGAGACAGCATTTTTCTCCCTCATGCTGCTTGGAATCACTGTGTTCTTGAATTACAGCAACAACAAACAGAAACTCAGCACAGACATCAGTAATGAGCATGGGTGAGGTGTCTCTCTTCTTTCTTAGCTATTCTCCAAGTGTGATTCTTTGGGAAGCTTGTATGACCCGAGGTGCTTAGGGTAGCCCACACTGAAAATGCCATGGTCAGGGCAGGCTGCAAAAAGGAGAACAGATTCCACCAAAACTGGTGGTTAACACAGTAGTTAGATTCACCAACCAGTCACCAACTGTGCTTCTGATCCCCTACATTGGTTATCAAGAAGCTGAAAAAAGAAATCACACAGCCCCCTTTATTGCATTTGAGTCACTGGCTCCTAATGAGCAAATAGGTCCAGTAAACTTAGAAGATACTTAAAACTGTATTCACTGTACAAAATGTTCTTCTGATCCCCAAAGGGCCAGTCTCTTTACCAGATCAATACTAGTTTGGATCTTACCCAAAATACGACACTGCCAGCCAATCCTTTAGTATCTAAAACCAAAGGTTTATTATAAAAGAAAAGAACAAGAAGAGTTGTTAAATGGTCAAAACAATCAGATACATACATATGACTTTAGAGTCCATATATCAGGTTCTTAGTGGCATTGGTGAGTTTGCTGGCTTGTAAAGTCCCTCTGGAATACTGCCAAAGCTCGGACTGGTCTGTCAGTCCTTTGTTGAAAGCTTCAGTTCACAGAGACATTCCTCCAGAGGTGAGAAGCAGGATCAAAGACAAAATGGAGCTGATGTAGCTGCCTTTTTATATTCTGTCATGTGGCTTGTACATCCTTTGTCCCAAACACAAGCTCACAGCACATGGGCATGGAAAAGTATTTGGAGTCCCCTGTCCATAGGCATGTCCCTACATGTCCTGTTGACTCATAGGTTTAGCCCCTGGCTTCTTTCGATGGATTCATTGTACAGCTGATTGCCCTGGATGGGCCATCAAACAGCCTGGGTAGTGCTGATGCCAATCTGTCTGGGAGTGTCACCCAGATGCATGGCACAAGTTTGAAATATCAATATACCACACATATTTATAACTCATGATGCAAAGATGATACATACATATAAACAAGCTTATCATATTTAGCAAATCATAACTTTTCCACTGATACCTTACACGGCATATCTTGTATAAGATTATTTGCAATTTTGTAAAACTGGTATTGGTAATATTATAAATGGTCACCCAAATTCCATACAGCATCACAGCTTGTATTTCTGCATCTTCACAAGTTTCTTGTATTATTTTTCTCTAGAGAGTATTAGTTTTTTCAGTAAGCATATGCACTTGTGCTTCTATATCATGTTCTGTATTACTCTGAATGCATCTGCCACAACCGACGTCTTATCCAGCATGAGTTTTGTGTGCCTGAACATTGAACTAATACAAATTTCAGTTGACCCTTCTGAAATAGAGGACAGATTTGGGTTCTGCAAAACTTCACTGGAGTTTTACTCTTACAATACCAAAATCATATGTGGTTTACATCTAGGTTCCATTTTATTTGAATCATCAAAATTTGAATCAAAAGTTCCAGTTTGGACCTGTCTATGATTTGTATAAAAGTAAAGGATTTATTTATCTGGTTAATGTCTTAAACATTAACATTATGCAGTGGTTAATCCCTGGATATAAATAAGTTTTGAAAGATAAGGTATGTTCAGAAACTATTAAAGTACATATTAATGTACAAAGTGAATCATATTTACATCTAAAACTTTTTTTAAAAAATGACATCTGTGTAAGCAGATCAATGTATACACTAGCATATATGGTAGTGCTTAGATAGGCTTCTATGGAATTTTCAAAAGCTCTTAGGTGCCTAATTCCCATTTGACTTCAATGGGAGTCAGGTGGTTTTGAAATTCCCACTAGGCACGTATCTGTATCTTTAGGCATCTAAATATCTTTACAAAAGGTTTCCACTTTTGAAAATGGAGCATAGGTATTTTTGAAAATGTTATGCAATTTTTTTTTTATTCTTTTGAGCCATTCTGTGAGAAAGAATGGAGCTATAAGTGTCTTCTTGGTGGAGGGCAGGATGGCTCAAGGAAAGCATGAGGAATCATGCCATGAAGCAAACCTTACTTCTTGAAAAAGGATAAGTGTGTGCGCCTTCCTAAATCTGCTTCAGATGGCAATATAGGTGCATGGGCCTGGGCCTGGGCCTGGGCCAATTTGATATACCACATTCTTGGGCTCTTGGAATACTGTACTCAAACAACATAAGCAAGCTGTACGATGGAATCCTGTGATGTTCCTCTGCAGGTGTGGTAGTCCATTTGGTGGGCTGTCTCTTCTGTCTTCTCTTTCCCTTCCTCTTAGTGCTCGTGCATAAGGGAGGAGTAAGATTTGTCCTATATATACCTATTCTTGTTTTGTTGTCATGTCATGCTTTCTAGTCCACTCTTTGTCTTTTCAAATCCTTCTGTTTTTGAATTTATTTAAGGATTCTTCTTTTAGAAAAGCATTGCTCTATTTTGATTAGTGTTATACCCTTTTGTTGGAGTTTGTAGTGCCAAGTAATTCCGTTTGATGTAACTGTGATTGCTATTCTTTCCCTGCCCAACAGCGAGCACCCTCTAAGATGAGATGTATTATTTTAACATAGATTTTTTTGGAAAATAAATAAATTACTGTGATAAAATATTCATTAATGTCTTAAGTCACTGAGGAATCTAAGTCCCATTGAAAGTTAATGAAACTCAAGCCTACTAAATCACTTAGGTGCTTTTGAAAATTGTGTCCTGGGTGTTGATGGAAATAAAGCCAAAAAGAAGAGTCAAAAGATGTTGTAACTGTGTGTAGTACCTTTCAGATACCTTTGTAGGTATCTGCTCTCCCCATAAAACAGAGCAAGATGGTAATTTACATTTTGAATACCAGTTTCAAGTACTCCATGTTTCTCTCCTACCTCACTTCCTGTGCTTTAATCTCTGTCAGACATTCTGAATGATCTTTAGTTTTCATGTTTGTGGCGAATGTTTATGAGCGTTTTTATTGGGCAGTTCCTCACAAATTGTTGCAGTTAATTTTTTCTTTGCTAGAGCTAACAACAGTAAACACCACCTTGACTATAGAACTTCCTTGCTCTGCAAAAGCATAAGCCCTTTACAAGCAGCATAACTCATAAATATAACAGAAAAGCATAACTATAAGATCACTAAGTATTCAGATGAATTATAAATTTTACCTGTATGTATTTTATTGGACAGGCCAGAAAGTATGTTGCAGACCTAAACAAGCAGTTACAGTTCTTTTAATGAGTAACAACATGCATGAGATTTTGTACTGAAAAAATGTGATAATTGCCTGGGCATTGTTTCCCCAACCTTCATGTGAGTACCCGAGTGATATCAGAACTCATCAAAATTATATACTGATTTCTATGTGAACAATTCCAAGTGACTCCCTTTTTCTTGCCTATTATTTCCCTATGTCTTTTCCTGATTTTCTTAGTTAATGATTTGAAGCATTGATTCTGAGTCTAGAACAGATCACTTTACTCTTTAATGGAATTGCAGAGAGCAGACAAATAACCTCAGCTTGAGATTTTGAAATTGCTTTGCCATCTCTATGACCTTGCACACATTACACTGATGCCTATCCAACAGCTTCATTTATTGACACTGCATTGTGGCACAAATACTGTAATGTAAACCAAAGGAGTTTTGTTGTGTTTATCTTATTTCACTTTGGGACAATATCTCTTCTCTGCCTTCCTGGCTACTGGGAATGGGGATTGTTTAGTCTCTCTGCCTACTACCTCATGGTAGGGTGGAAATAACAGGCTTCTTCTCATGCCCCAATTACCTAGTTTCTGTGAAGAACATATTTATTTTTCCTCTCTCTCTGCCTCCTTTTCTTTCCTTTCTATTTCTGGAGGAAATGGAGGAGAGATCACTTTTCTTGCCCTTATGTGAAACAGGGAGCAGGTCTTATCATTGGTTAGATGCTCCAGTTCAGTAAGGTACTTAAGCACATGCCTAACTTTAAGCATGTGAATAGTCCTGTTGAAGTGAATTGGACTAATTGTGTGCTTAAAGTTAGGCATGAGCTTTGGCTAAATCATGGCTATATTGCTTAGTACAGCCTTCCATATTTAACAATATGTGGTATGCTCCATGATCAGTGGTCTGCGTGCTAAAGCTGAGAGCCAGGCAGAGCAAGAGGAATATTGTAGACATGGATTCAGTTAGCTGTATGACTGAGGGGCCCTGAAGGGGGTTGCATGCAGCTCAAGAAACTGGGCTGTGTAATAGTAAGGTATTTAGTGAGAAACTTATTAAACGCACTGACAAAAACTCCATTAACACAGAGTTAAGGATGCCTGGTGGTATCTCATGTCCTGGAACGAGTTCAGCAAACCTCAAACTTCTGAAAACCAGGAAATGGAGAGTTAAGGTATACTGCTATGCAACCTTAACTCTGCCCCCTTTGAGCTGGCAATAGCCTTTCATTGTCTTTAATGGGCTGTGTATAGAAGCAAAGGAACTCATTCTAGGCTCTAGGAGTACAGTGCATTCTAAAACTATGCTGCACTGGTTTACTATTGTAAACAGGAGTGACTCATATTACATAGTGAATAATCAACACCTCCTGCAGCACTTAACTTTTTCTGAGAGGCCTCCCACCCAATTACTAAATGTAAACCTGCTTAACTTACAAGGTCTGAAAATATCAGGTGGTATGGTTACAAAAGCAAGGCACTTCTGAATTCAGTAGGAATTTTGGATGTGCACAGAATACAGGACTAGTTCCTGCATTGTTACAGAACTGCAGTAAAGTGGAACAATTTTCAGTTTGCGTGATTAGCGGATATCTGGATCCATATTGTAAGATTTTCCCACATAATGAGGAAAAGTTGAGGTGCCTTTGCTGTTCTTTTGTTCCACACTTAGTTTTCTTGGGGAACTTGCCAATGCAATATTACTGGTATCTTCTTTTTAAACAAACACACACACACGCACACATATGCATGCACACACACACACACACACACATGCAAACAAAACAAACACTAATGGTTGTTGAAAATAGCAATTCCGGACCTAGTTAGCATTGGGAAGATGCCAGTATTTGCTGCTGCTCAATTTTATCCTACTTTTTCTACAGCAAATTACGGTGGATCAGTATTTGATTTGGAAGAAATGAAGTAACAGAGAGCAGCCCAAATTGTACTTGAGCGCTCCTGAACTTTGAGGGTATTCAAATCTGGAAGGGAGGTGCTAGATTCCCTTTCTGAATATTAGATAAATCTGGAAAGGAAAAGCTAATATCTGTTTCCATGTCTCAGAAGTGGAAATTGAGTCACATCTGCCTGTGTGCCTAGTACTATACCTAAAGCTGCCCAGGTCCTTTAGTAGAGCCTTCCTTCCCTTACTTATAATTTTAACTTCTCCTGGTGGGGTCCACATACCTCCCTTGCTAGGCTTCAGATAGAGGTGTATTGTCTATTCATTCCACCCAATTCCTTCTTTGGGGGCTGCCAGCTGAGGCCACCAGCATCCCTAATCCAGTTGGGGAAGTCTTCTGAGGGTGATATCTGGGTCAAAGCCTTCTACTCCTTGTGCATACATGTTCCCCATTCACAGTACAACCCTCTTCTAGCAGCCAGCTCCCCATTCACAGCAAGCCCGGCACATTGGGTCTCACCAACCCTGGCAGCTTCCCCACTCCCTTCCCCTCCCCCTCCCTTTCCTGTTGATAGTGGCCAAGGGAATGTTGGGAAATGTAGTTTCTTCCCTGCTCCAGGGCCAACTCTCCAGGCAGGGAGCTGGCCAAGGAACTATGGCTCCCTTCCTGCAGCTCCCAGCTGTTGCTCCTGCCTCTTCCTGCAGGGTGCAGCTCGTTGGTTCCATATAACCAATTAGGGCTGGCAAATGCTGGCAGAAATTGGGGGGAGGGGAAGCATGTGACCTCCGCGTGCCCACTCCTATGCGTTGCCTCTTATCTGACTTTATTGGCCCACATTGTGTTCATCCACTTTACTACTGATTCACTCTATGTTGCATTTTCACCAATGTTGATATGTGTATTAAGTGTGAAAGTGAAGTGCTGCCATTGTCACAAGAGTTGTTACTGTTGTGTCCAATGTCCAAAATGTTCCCTCCAAAAATGTGTCAAAGCTGTTTTTTAAACTACATTGAACTACTACTGAATGCCCAGCAAGTCTCTTATATAATCCAAACACGATAGGATATTTTGCCCCAGGGTGGAGTTGGTGGGGGGCCTGGAGGTGGGGGGGCATTGCAGCCTGAGTGTGCAATGTAATGGTTCTGCTTAGGAGACAGGAGACTTCTCCCAGCTTGGGCCCCTAAGGCAGGGAGTCAGAATTTTGTTTATAAATAGAGTGATTAACAGGTGATTAACAGAAGAAAGGGCCCTCACTTATTAAGTTTTCTGGATGTTTCCTAAAGTTAGGATCTGTTCCAAGTTTGGTGAACTGCAAAAAGTAAGTAGCCTAAATGATAGATTTTTCTACAGTTGTTTCAATTGTTGGATTCAAGCAGTAGTAACAAAGTTACTAATATCTTTCTTTGAGAAGATAACTGATTTTTTAGAGAAAGGAAATGCAGTAGATCTAATCTACCTGGATGCCAGTAAGGCATTTTATACAGTTCCACATGAGAAATTATTAGTTAAATTGGAGAAGATGGGGATTAATATGAGAACTGAAAGGTGGATAAGGAACTGGTTGAAGGGGAGACAACATGGGTCCTATTGTCAGGTGAAAGATGAACAGTCAGGCTAGAGCAGTGGTCCATGTGACATCCTCAGCACCACACAGGTAGTGTACCTATTGTGTGGATGTGTCCCACAATGGTAAATAGGTTGAGAACCACTGGGCTAGAGGGAGGTTACTAGTGGAGTTTCTCAGGGATCAGTCTTGGGACCAATCTCATTTAACATTTTTATTACTGACCTTGGCACAAAAAGTGGGAGTGTGCTAATTAAATTTGCAGATGACACAAAGTAGGGAGGTATTGCCAATATGGAGGAGGACCAGAATATCATACAAGAAGATCTGGATGACCTTGTAAACTGGAGTAATAGAAATGGGATGATATTTAATAGTGCAAAATGCAAGGTCATGCATTTAGGAACTAACTACAAGAATTTTTGCTGTAAACTGGGGAGTTATTTAAGTTAAACACCAATGTGGACCTCAGAACAAATAGATATAAACTGGCCACCAACAAGTTTAGGCTTGAAATTAAGTGAAGGTTTCTAACAATCAGTGAAGTTCTGGAACAGCCTCCCAAGAGGAACAGTAGGGGCAAAAATCCTATCTGGCTTCAAGACGGGGCTTGTTAAGTTTATGGAGGGGATGGTATGACAGGACTCCTTACAATGGTGTATGGCCCATCGGTGACTGCCTGTAGCAAAAGTCCCCAATGGCTGGAGACGGGGCACTAGGTGTGGAGGGCTCTGAGTTATTACAGATAATTTTTTCCCAGATATCTGCCTGGTGGGTCTTGTCCACATGCTCAGGGTCTAACTGATCACCATTATTCGTGGTTGGGAAGGAATTTTCCCCTGGGTCAGACTGACAGAGACCCTGGTGGTTTTTTGCTTCTTCTACATCAGTGGCTCTCAACCTTTCCAGATTACTGTACCCCTTTCAGGAGTCTGATTTGACTTGTGTACCACCAAGTTACACCTCACTTAAAAACTACTTGCTTACAAAATCAGACATAAAAATACAAAAGTGTCACACACATTATTACTGAAAAATTGCTTACTTTCTCATTTTTACCAGATAATTATAAAATAAATCAATTGGAATAGAAATATTGTACTTACATTTCAGTGTATAGTACATAGAGCAGCATAAACAAGTCATTGTCTGTATGAAATTTTAGTTTGTACTGACTTCGCTAGTGCGTTTTACGTAGCCCGTTGTAAAACTAGGCAAATATCTAGATGAGTTGATGTACCCCCTGGAAGACCTCTGTGTACCCGTAGGGGTACACGTACCCCTGGCTGAGAACCACTGCTCTGCAGCATGGGGCATGGGTCACTTGCAGATTTAAACTAGTATAAATGGTGAATTCTCTGTAACTTGAAGTCTTTAAACCATGGTTTGAGGACTTTAGTAACTCAGCCAGAATTAGGGGTCTATTATAGGAGTGAGTGGGTGTGGTTCGGTGCCTTGCAATGTGCAGGAGGTCAGACTAGATGACCATGATGGTCTCTTCTGACTTTAGTAAGAGCATCTGAGAAAGAATATACATTACAATTAGGGTTGTCGATTAATCGCAATTAACTCACACGATGAACTAAAAAAAATTATTGCGATTAAAAAAACTAATCGTGATTAATTGCAGTTTTAATCACACTGTTAAACAATAGCATACCAATTGAAATTTATTAAATATTTTGGATGTTTTTCTATATTTTCATATATATTGTATTCTGTTTTGTAATTGAATTCAGTGTATATTATTTTTTATTATAAATATTTGCACTGTAAAAACGATAAACAAATAGTATTTTTCAATTCGCCCCATACAAGAGCTGCAATCTCTTTGTCATGAAAGTGCAACTTACAAATGTAGATTTTTTTGTTACATAACTGCACTCAAAAACAAAACAAATGTAAAACTTCAGAGCCTACAAGTCCACTCAGTCCTACTTTTTGTTCAGCCAATGGCTAAGACAAACATATTTGTTGACATTTACAGGAGATAATGCTGCCCTCTTCTTTTTACAATGTCACCAGAAAGTGAGACCAGGCATTTGCATAGCACTTTTGTAGCCGGCATTGCAAGGTATTTATGTGCCAGGTATGCTAAACATTCATATGCCGCTTCATGCTTCAGCCAGACGACATGCTTCCATGCTGATGACGCTCATTAAAAAAAGAATGGGGGAGAATTGTATGTCCCCTGCTCTGTTTTACTCGCATTCTGCCATATATTTCATGCTATAGCAGTCTCGTGTTGTTCAGAGGATGTTGATGTTGTGATGTTACACATATTGTTCATTTTAAGAACACTTTTACTGCAGATTTGACAAAATGCAAAGAAGGTACCCATGTGAGATATCTAAAGATAGCTACAGCAGTCAACCCAAGGTTTAGGAATCTGAAGTGCCTTCCAAAATCCGAACGCAAACTACCAAAAAAAGAAAATCAACCTTTTGCTGGTGGCATCTGACTGAGATAATGGAAAGGAACATGCGTCGGTCCGCACTGCTTTGGATTGTTATCGAGCAGAACCCGTCATCAGCATGGACGCATGTTCCCTGGAATGGTGATTGAAGCATGAAGGGACATATGAGCAGTGATCACCAATGCATCTATCGCGATCGACTGGTCAATCCTGGAACTCTCCCAGTCAATCACAATCTCCGGCCGCGACAGCGCAGCAGGGCTGCCTGCCTCAGCCAGCATGCCCCTGAGAAGCTGGATATGACAGCAGTGTGCCCTTGTTTCCAAGAAGGCTAACGGCTTATTAGGCTGCATTAGAAGTAGCATTGCCAGCAGATCGAGGGAAGTGATTATTCCCCTCTATTGGGCACTGGTGAGGCCACATCTGGAGTATTGCATCCAGTTTTGGGTCCCCCACTACAGAAAGAATGTGGACAAATTGGAGAGATTCCAGCAGAGGGCAACAAAAATTATCAGGGGGCTAGGGAACAAGATTTGCAAGGAGAGGCTGAGGGAACTGGGCTTGTTTAGTCTGCAGAAGAGAAGAGTGAGGGGGGATTTGATAGCAGCCTTCAACTACCTGAGGGGGGTTCCAAAGAGGATGGAGCTCAGCTGTTCTCAGAGGTGGTAGATGACAGAACAAGGAGCAATGTTCTCAAGTTGCAGTGTGGGAGGTCTAGGTTGGATAATAGGGAACACTATTTCACTAGGAGGGTGGTGACTGAAATGTGTTACCTAGGGAGGTGGTGGAATCTCCATTCTTAGAAGTTTTTAAGGCCTGGCTTGACAAAGCCCTGGCTGGGATGATTTAGTTGGTGTTGGTCCTGCTTTGAGCAGAGGCTTGGACTAGATGACCTCCTGAGGTCTCTTCCAACCCTAATGTTCTATGATTCTATGATTCTATGTGCAGCAGTGTGGAAACTGAGTTGAGTGTTTTGGCAGATAATTCAGATTATATTTGCTTTTTGTGAGTGCATGTTTCTACACTGGTAGCATTTTAGATTTTTCTTTTCTTTAATGGATGAAGTTGGAGATAGGTCATGGAACTATTTCAGTTGTGAACATTTATGGTAAATTATTTTAGAAGAGAAAACATAGGTTAGATGGAACATGAGCATGCTGTCGATCAGGGAGGAATATCATTAGAATTTAGAATTATTTGCAATTTTCAATCATTGTTTGTTGGACTTATTCTGAATGTGTTTTGTTCATAATAATATATTATATTTCACTTCTTCTCCATGTTATCTTTCACTTTTCTCTGTGAATCTATGAGACTCCCTTCTGCCTAAGGTAACTCCTTCACTCTGTCAATTAGTCTGGAATTAGTTACTTTATATATAATGACAGTTAAATGAACTGGACATATATAGTTGTTCTCTCTGGCTTCCTCCTTCCCTTTGGTTGAAATTATATTATCATCATAAAAAAAACCCCAACAGAGCACTCAGTAAAACCATCACAAATCATTATGAATTTGAGTTGACTTGCAATCAAAATGGAGAGCTGTATTGATAGATTTTATATACTGATCCAGTTTACAGATCTTTTAATATTACCCTCAAGTCATGATTCTGTTGTTTTTCAAATTAATTGTTTTAACTAGTCTTCTCAAGTCCATTTTGTAGTACAGAAAATTTCTAGTTGTTTGTGTACTTTGCCAGGTGTCTGGTTTTCAACCAGAACACCCGGTCGAAAAGGGACCCTCCCCAGCGTTGTGAAAATAAGCGAGTGAGTGAGGGCGGGGGAGAGCGAGTGACAGAGGGAAGGGGGAAATGGAGTTGGCAGGGTGGGGCCTCAGAGAAGGGGTGGGACAAGGGTGTTCGGCTTTGTGCTATTAGAAAGTTGGCAACCCTTGATTAGTCAATCAGACTAATTATAGCTACACCTTGCCTAATAATGCCCTAATTCTAGATAAAAAGTATACACCCATACCAGAAATACCTTTATATTTTGTTGTGATGTTTACACATGCTCCACAAAAATAACCTGAATTATAGGAAAAGGGAAAATGATATTACATCCTCAAAAAGGAAAAGTATTAGAAGTCATTTAATTTCTACTCTAAGAGTAAAATATGCAATTTTTTAAACAGGATAATATTAAAAGTGCAAATGGCACAGGTCATTTCCTCACACATAAAGGTAATCCAAAGAAAATAGGCATTCATCAGGATAAAACAGACAATGCTGTTAAAGATAGGGAGTTCTCCTATAGTGGTTCTATTGGACAAATATCTCCCATAGTTTTGCATCTCAGTTCAGTTTAGTGAAAATGTTTATTTATCACAGCAAAGTAGGCATTGGGAAAAATAGATCAATATGCATGATCAAAACTCAAAAATGTTCAACTATTGTTAATACCTATTTGGTGAAATTATAGCATGCTAAGAAAAATGTATTGTAATTCTAGAAGCTGAAAATGTAGTGAAGTTCCTTCATTTTGCAAAATGTATGTATTTCTGAGGCCAATAAATATTTGGAAGATTGAACTGCAGAAGGAAGGACTTGTAAGCATATATGTGCATGAATATGATTCTGGTTCAACTACCTAAATTCATTTATTGTTTCTTGACAGTGACTAAATGCATTTTCTGCTCCAATATGAAATTGTTACCTCTTTCCACTATTATTTCAAACAGATCATTATCAATGCCATCCACTCAAGTGACATTTTGGCTTCAATAATATCAAGAATACTCATCTACATGTCCCTAAAAAACCCCTTTCTATCAGCAGCATATATGCATCACAACAAATTAGGATTTCTTTTAATATAACAAATGCCCTTCAGGCTAGCCTCTGCCTACAGAGTTTTTATCAAGATGATGAGCTTGTCAACTGTAAACTTTAGACTTGGAGGGTTTCATGTTTATTCTTTCATAGACATTTGACTAATAAGAAAAGGAAAATCTTTTTCAGACATTCAGTAACAGTATAGTTAGTATCTACAGAAAGTTTTCAGAATTGTGATCTCATAGGCAACTGGCAATAAATACATCTGTTTCTCGCATATGTGCTAACCTCACCCCCCCAAAAACAACAACAACAAAAAAACAACACCTATTTCAAAGTGAGGATCACATCTTAATAAAGAGATTGCCTTGTAGGTCATCATCTCTTCAATTCATCATGTGGCCAGACACATCCCTTTCCATTCATGTTTGAATTTCATCTGTGTAGCAACCACAGCAATGGTTTACATGGAGGAAAAAAAGTGGTATTAGGAAAATATATGATGTAGTTTTAGCTATGTTTAATTGAATTTATTACTTGGAAATGAGAAGCGAACATTATGTTACCAGAGAGCTCTCCATAGTCAAACCATAAGTTGTCCATGATCTCCCTATTCTCCAGAAATGGTAATAAAAATGTAGATTTTATTTTTACATCAGTCTTGAAGTTACATCAGTAAATTAAAATTCAGTTTGTAGATAATGCTCATGCTGCTGCTCTATAATAAAGATTTGAATGTTACTTAATCTATTTCTTTATTTTCAATGAAGCAGAGACTGAAGTGAACATAAGGCTACTGGGTAAAATTTTTCAGAACCATCTAAATCCCACTTTTAAAACATATTTATAACCCTAAATCCCATTGACTTTCAAAAGTCTAAATCACTTTTGAAAATTTTCGCCAACGTCTTATTTTCAGCTGCTTCACAGAACAGTGTAAGGGCTCAGAGAAATCTTCAAGCACTCAGTTTCTGGATAAATTGGCAGCAGCTCATAAGTTTTTATAGCATTTAGTTAAGTATTTAATCATTTTTCCTTATTTACACAACTTTTCACACACTAAGAAATAAACTCCTTGGCTTGATTGCTAACATTTATTTATTTTGCCAAAAATAAATTGTTGCAAATTGTTACATTGTTGCAAAAAAAAATCTGCACTGAACAAGTAAATAAAAATGAGCCCCTTTTGGCTAACTTTTAAGTAAAATGACTTCATAGTTATCCATCAAATTCTTGTACAACTCTAGCAGTCTGCTTTGCTTGATGACCTCATAGAGGCTGGCCAAAAGATCTTTCTCTTAATTAATTTAGAGTTCGTTTTCAAGTATTTCACATGTGGAGCCCACTCATAGTTATGGCCCTACCAAATTCACAGTCCATTTTGGTCAATTTCATGGTCATAGGATTTTATAAATAATAAATGTCTTGATTTCAGCTATTTAAATCTTAAATTTCACGGTGTTGTAATTGTAGGGGTTCTGACCCAAAAAGGAGTTGTGGGGGGTGCAAGGTTTTTATAGGGGGGGTTGCGGTACTGCTACCCTTACTTCCGCACTGCTGCTGGTGGCGGCGCTGCCTTCAGAGCTGGTGTCAAGGCTGCTTCCCACTCTGAACTTTAGGGTACAGATGTGGGGGCCTGCATGAAAACTTCTAAGCTTAACTACCAGCTTAGATCTGGTCTGCTGCCACCACTCTCGATGCTAATTCCCTTCCCTGGGTAGCCTTGAGAGACTCTTCACCAAGTCCCTGGTGAATACAGATTCAAACCCCTTGGCTTTTAAAACAAGGAGAAATTAACCATCCCCCCTCCTCCCTTCCACCAACTCCTGGTGGATCAAGATCCAACCCCCTTGGATCTAAAAACAAGGCAAATCAATCAGGTTCTTAAAAAGAAGGCTTTTAATTAAAGAAAAAGGTAAAAATCATCTCTGTAAAATCAGGATGGAAAATAACTTTACAGGGTAATCAAACTTAAAGAGCCCAGAGGACCCCCCTCTAGCCTTAGGTTCAAAGTTACAGCAAACAGAGGTAAACACCCTAGTAAAAGGTACATTTATAAGTTGAGAAAACAAAGATAAACTAACATCCCTTGCCTGGCTGTTTACTTACAAGTTGGAAATATGAGAGACTTGTTCAGAAAGATTTGGAGAACCTGGATTGATGTCTGGTCCCTCTCAGTCCAAGAGCGAACAACCCCCAAAACAAAGAGCACAAACAAAAACTCCCCCCCCCCCCAGATTTGAAAGTATCTTGTCCCCTTATTGGTCCTTTGGGTCAGGTGTCAGCCAGGTTACCTGAGCTTCTTAACCCTTTACAGGTAAAAGGATTTTGGAGTCTCTGGCCAGGAGGGATTTTATAGTATTGTACACAGGAGGGCTGTTACCCTTCCCTTTATAGTTATGACAGCTGGGCAGTTGGAGAGCAGCGGCTGCTAGCCGGGAGCCCAGCTCTGAAGGCAGAACTGCCATCAGCAGTAGTGCAGAAGTAAGGATGGTATGGTATTGTCACCCTTACGTCTACGCTGCTGCCTGCAGAGCTGACCCCTCAGTCAGCATCTGCTGCTCTCTGGCTGCCCAGCTCTGAAGGCATCAACGCAGAAGTAAGAGTGGCATGTTATGGTATTGCCACCCTTACTTCTGTGCTGCTGCTGGTGGTGTGCTGCCTTCATAGCTGGGTGCCCCGTAGGGTTGCCAACTTTCTACTCACACAAAACCGAACATGCTTGCCCCACCCCTCTTCTGAGGCCCTGCCCCATCTATGTGGCCCTGCCTCCCGCTCACTCCACCCCCCTCCTTTGCTTGCTCTCCTCACCCTCACTCACTTCCTCATTTTCACTGGGCTGGCTCAGAGGGATTGGAGTGTGGGAGCAGGGGAGGGCTCTGACTGGCAGTGTGGGCTCTGGGGTGTGGCCGGGGATGAGAGGTTTGGGGTGCAGAAGGGGGCTCCGGACTGGGGGGTGGAGCTGAGGGGTTCCGAATATGGGAGGGAACTCCATGCTGAGGCAGGGGGTTGGGTGTAGGAGGGGGTACGGGCTCTGGGCTGAGGGTGTGGGTTTTGGGGTTGGGGCCAGAAACAAGGGGTTCTGGGTGTGGCAGGGGGCTCTAGGCTGGGGCACAGGTTTGGGCTGCGGGGGGGTGGGTGAGGGATCTGGCAGGGGGTGAGGGCTCTGATGTGGGGCCAGGAATGAGGGATTTGGAGTGACGGAGGGGGCTCAGGGCTTGGATCGAGGGGTTCGGAGGGTGGGGGATCAGGGCTGGGGTAGGGGGTTGGGGCACAGGGGGGGTGAGGGCTCTGGCTGGGGATGCAAGTTGAGGGTGGGTGAGGGATCCGGCAGGGGGTGAGGGCTCTGATGTGGGGCTGGGGATGAGGGATTTGGGGTGCAGGAGGGTGCTCCGGGCTGGGATCTAGGGGATCAGAGGGAGGGGAATCAGGGCTGGGGCAGGGCATTGAGGCATTGGAGTGTGGGAGGGGGTGAAGGGTGCAGGCTCTGGGCAATGCTTACCTCATGTGGCTCCCAGAATCAGCAATATGTATCCCCTCTGGCTCTGCGTGCTGCCCAGTCCACAGGCACAGCCCCTGCGGGTCCCATTGGCCGTGGTTCCTGGCCAATGGGAGCTGCAGAGCTGGCGCTTAGGGCGGAGGCAGCGCACAGAGCCCCCTGGCTGCCCCTACATCTAGAAGCCGGAGTGAGGATATGCTACTGCTTCCAGGAGCCGCGCAGAGCCAGGGCATGCAGGGAGTCTGCCTTAGCCTTGCTGCGCCGCCGACCAGACTTTTAATGGTCAGACACCTGGCGACCCTAGCGCCTGGCCACCAGCTGCCACTTTCTGGCCACCCAGTTCTGAAGACTACGCAGAAGTAATGGGGCAATACTTCAGTTCCCGGAAAATAATTGTGTGACCTCCCTGCAACTCCCTTTTGTGTCAGGACCCCCAATTTGAGAAATGCTGGTCTCCTCCGTGAAATCTGTATAGTATAGCGTAAAAGAACACAAAAGACCAGATTTCACGTTGGGAGGCCAGATTTCATGGTCCGTGATGCATTTTTCATGGCTGTGAATTTGGTAGGGCCCTATTCATAGTGTCTGTGTGCCCCAGCACAGGAATTTGGAATGTTTTTGCTATTAGTGTCCAGTAGGGATCGTGTATGCACCCTCCATATTTTCTAACCCCCTGGATGGTACAAAGGATACAGCAATCCTGCCACTCAGTTCCTTTCAACCTGCTTAGGCAGAGTCGGAACAACATTGTGTCCTTACTGTTGTTGCTACGGAGCAGTTAGAGTAGTAATTGTATTTTGGTTGTTGTTTTGTTTCTAGTTATTAATATTGTTGGTTTCAGTGTAGAATGTTGGCAGTTAAAAAAAAATAAAGACGAGAAGTGTTACAAGCTGTGACCGAGCCTAGATTTCCTGGCTTCAAGTCATGCCCCTCCCTTATTCCACTGACTGATGCCCAGGACAAATGTCTGTTGTCGGGGCAAGGAGCATGTCATTGCTACTTGTGCAATCTGTAAATCTTCCAAAAAATATTGTGCACAGAAGGAAAGGCAGTCCTGATCAATAGTTTTCCTCATGGAAAAATCCATCAGAACAGTGTCTGACTCTGAGCAGAGGAATAACACAGAAAGCTCCTCATTCAAGAGTTCTCTCTTCTAGTGCTCTGGTCACCAGCAGGAGTGCACGGAGTGAGGGAGGCAGGCCCAGGCCCACCTTCCCTAGCCATAGATGAGGCAGCAGCAGCAGCTGGAAGCCACCGTCCCATTGGCCTGTCCAAGCCCAGCAGCATGCAAGGAATGGGCCCAGCAGCCGGGCGCAAGGTAGGAGATCTCCCCCATGACCCCAAGTCCGTCTGCAGACACTGCAGGGCTTGCTAGCAGCTGCAGCCAGACTTGAGGCCCTGGGCAGGGGTGGCAGGTTTATAGAAATTTTGGTGGTGCCCAGAACCCGCCCCCCCCAAACTCCGCCCCCCACCTGCCTATGGCTCTGGGAGGGAGTTTGGGTGGGGGGAAGATGTATGGAGTGCAGGCACTGGGCTGGGACAGGGGATTGGGGTGCAGGGTGCAGGCTCTGGGGGGGAGTTTGGGTGGGGGAGGGGGTCTGGGGTACAGGCTCTGGGATGGAGTTTGGGTGCTGGTGCAGGCTCTGGGGGTGCAGGAGGGGGTGAGGGGTGCAGGCTCTGGGACAGAGTTTGGGGGAAGGAGGGGGTGCAGAGGGAGAGGGTGCAGGCTTTGGGAGGGAGTTTGGGGGTGGGAGAGGGCTTATGCCTTCACCCGGTCACTTCCCTGGTCCTTCTCGCATGAACAGAGAGCAACAATACCCGAAGACTGAAGGTGCAAACAATTCAATGTTTATTGGGGTGAACTTCCAGCAAGCATAATTCCAGTTTTCTTCCTCAGTGTCCTCCTTCCCAGCTCTGACACCACGGAGCCTTGCCTGTGACCCTGTTCCTTTCTCTGTTCCCATTCCCCCCCTTCAGCAAAACATGATTCCAATTCCCCCACCCCCATTCCCTGTTCCCATTCCCATTCCCCCCACCCTTTACTTCCTGATTTACTGCAGACTACTGTATATAGTAAAACTTGAGTTCTGCTTAGCTATATCTTAACCAATAATTTTACTGAAATTTAACTCACCAATCCCAACATATTGTAACATGATTACACCACCACCTTAATTGGTTTACACGCAACAAAATTAATTATACAGCAGACAGAAACAATCACAGAACCAGACAGAGATTATACAGACAAACATAGGGAAGTGGAGACTACAGTGATAGAACAATACAGAAATGAGGATTTTACACCCCAGCTATTAATAAGTGAGTTCTTGCGAGACAGGATGCTATCAAACTAAGTTTTCTTTAAATCTTTTAGGCTCTTCCTTTTCTCTGGAGGTGATAGATTGGATCACCTTTCTAACAGCCCCAGATTGCCTTATTTCAATGTAACTAGTTTGGAATGTGAGGATGTGACTGTTCGCTTCCCAGGTTATGGCTTCCTCTGCTGCTTAGCCAAAGGCCTTAGCCTAAGAACAGGACCGCAGACTGTCACAGTGAGAGAAGGCCCTTACACCAGCAGACAGTGATTTTGATTCTTTCTTTTATACCTCTATAACTAGTGATAAGAATACACCTAAATTCTTAAAGTATAGGCCTTTGCAGACAGGCCTGAATATTTATATCCTAACATTCCACCCCTTTTTTTTCTTTTTCTTTTGGGATCCTCCTGCCCAGGTATCCCTTGAAAAGCATAGGACATACGGCGACACATTTCCTGATAGGGTCAGGCATCAAGGTGGAAGGTGTCGATATTCCATTTGTCCCACTGCCTCTTGTGTAGTACAGTGCCCTGCACCTTCTCTCGTACGGGCATACCACACCTATTCCAATTAATGTTCCAGACTTCCCATGATAGTGGACCCGAGAAGGTTGGGTCCGGGTTGTCTATCACGCTGCGGGGAGGGAGTGAGTTTGGGGGGTGGGAGGGAGTGCAGAGGGAGGGGGTGCAGGCTCTGGGAGGGAGTTTGGTGGCAGGACGGGGTGTGTGGGAAGGGTGAGGGGGTGCATGCTCTGGGAGGGAGTTTGGGGGTGGGAGGGGGGTATGGAAGGGTGAGGGGGTGCAGGCTCTGGGAGGGAGTTTGGGGATGGGGGGGTATGGGAAGGGTGAGAGGGTGCAGGCTCTGGGAGGGAGTTTGGGAGTTGAAGGGGGCTTTGGGCTAGGGCAGAGGGTTGGGGTGTGGGGTGAGGGCTGTGGGATGGGGCTGGGGATGAGGGATTTGGGGTGTGGGAGGGGGCTCAGGGCTAGGGCAGAAGGTTGTGGTGTGGGGTGAGGGCTGTGGGGTGGGGGTGGGGCTGGGACTGAGGAGTTTGGGGTGTGGGAGGGGCTCAGGGCTAGTGCAGAGGGTAGGGGTGCAGGGGGGGTGAGGGGTCTGGCTGGGGTTGCGGGCTCTGGGGTGGGGCAGGGCTGGGGATGAGTTTGGGATGTAGGCAGGCTGCCCCGGGGCTGGGGCCAGAGAGGAGGACTCCCCCCAGCTCTCTCCCCACCGACAGTAGTGAGCTCTGGGGGAGAGGCCCTCCTCTCCCCCCCGGCAGCACACTTACCCCGCACCACTATCACTGCACATGCTCCTAGGGCCACTCTCAGGGCCAGGAAGCCCCCCCGCTTCCCCTGTGGTGGGTGCCGGGTGGGGGGCTGCCATCACATGTGCGCCTCCTCTCCTGCTGCTGCCCCTCACTGTAGCCTCACTGGGAGTGAGGGATGGGGCTGCCCCTTGCCTAGTGTGGGGCAGGAGCAGTGACTGCGGGCGGGGGGGCCCTGTGCTGGTGGAGGGTTCTGCCAGAAAAGGGAAGGGTCCGAGGTGGAAGGGCAGGGTAAGGGCAGCCACTAGGGGCACTACGACCCTGCGGTGGCAGTTGATGCTGGGAGCCAGCAGAGCGGAGTAAGCGTGGAGCTGCAGGAGAGAGGCATGGCGCTTTGGGACCCGGGGGAGGTATGCGGGGGCAGCAAGTGGGGGCCGGGGGACACTCGGGGTAGGCGTGGGGGGGCGGCAGGTGGGGCCGGGGGAGAGACCAGGCCCTGAATATTGGTGGAGCCGGACCCCCGGGCACTGAATATTGCTGGAGCCTGGGCACCACGGGCCCATACAACTCACTGCCCCTGGCCTGGGGAGACCCTCTGCCTTCCACCTCAGAGGCCAACACACTCTGTGAGTGCTGCTGGTCTTGGACATGGTGAGGGGCTTCTATTTACAGCTGCTACCTCTGATGTGTATGGATCTGGGGCCATGATTCCTAGAGCTGGGTGACTCTGGCCCTGATTGCCTGGGTGGGGCAGGGATTGGCAGGTTTTGCAGTGGCTGCAGCCAGGGTCAGGGCTCCAACGGAGACCGTCTGTCCCACAGCCCGGTGACCAGGCTCTCTCCCAGTGCTATGCTGGGCTCATAGTGCTGAGGGGCTGCTGTTTCCATGGGTGGCAGACTACGGTGGTAGTGGGAAGCAAGTGCCCCCACAATGGAAATAATTGTGGGAGGCTGATCTGTGTTTCCACCCTTGTGTGTCATTCCCTGTAAACTCCGCACAGGCAAGAGTGGAACCTGGAGTGGCTGCTGTGGTGTCCAACAGCCCATAGGAACACTAAACCTGCACCCCCTCCTTCTGGTTGGGCCACTTGGACATCAGGGATGTGTCCGCTCCTCCAAACTCAGCAAGAGCAAAGAAACAAAAGAGTCACTTTAGAATCTTGTGGATCAGTCAGGGAATTCTGCTGTCTGAGGATGAAAAGAGAGAGGCTCTAAATCAGCTTCTCAGTATCATTCTCTTTTTCTGGTCTAATTAGAGTTTTTCCTCCTGTAAAAAAGATCACTCTGTTGTGGGATTTAAAGCTAGTGCTTTCTGCACTTATGGCCTCTCCTTTTGAACCCATATCAAACTGTCCAATTCATCTGTTATTGATGACAGTGATGTTCTGGGTGGTAATCATATCAGCAAGTAGGATAAGTGAAATCATAGAATCATAGAATATCAGGGTTGGAAGGGACCTCAGGAGGTCATCTAGTCCAACCACCTGCTCAAAGCAAGACCTAATCCCCAATTAAATCATCCCAGCAAGGGCTTTGTCAAGTCTGTAGCCTGATTTGGGGTGTGTTAGTAATGCTGATTTAATTTATCCACTTAATTTAATTAATTTATTATTAATAATTATTATGGATATTAATTAGTATGGGTTTAGGCTCGCCAATTTGTTTGATCAGAAGATAATAGTTCGTCCCGAATCAGGCTTCACAGAGTTTATAAAAGGACCTTCGGGGGTATGACAGGAAGCTCACACTGAGGCAGATATAGTCATAAAAACCTTTTATTAAAATCAATGAAATAGTAAGCAAATGGTAAAACAGTTAGAATTACAGAGTTGCAATTGTATTACTGTTATTCACGAGATACATATGATAATACAATATTATGTGCTGCAAATTTGGGTTAATACTCACACTCTGTTTTAATAACCTGGTGTTGGAAGCTATAGGACCATACCTCTGGCAGTTCCAGCTTCACACCTCTAGCAGAGGAAGCTAATGCAGAGCTGTTAAAGCTGTTTACTCTTTCACTTAACTCAATAAACCTTAAACTGAAATAAAGTGTAGGGAAACCAAGCTTAGCCTAGACCCCTTAAAACTTAAAGTTTGAAAAGAAACAAAATACGGCCTATTAATAGTTAATAGCTGTCGTAGATGGATAGCATCGATACGTTGTTGAAGATGGAGACAATGAAGAGTAGATAGGTGGGTAGATTGCCTCCAAAATGGTGAGATGAATCACTTTTTTATAGGGCATTGGTAGGAAATCCTTCCTCTTATGCCCAAATTTCATCCTTCCCCCACAGAAATGTTAGGGTGCATTTACCTCATTGGCCAGTATGTATGTGCATATGGATGACAGGTATGTACGCTCTTGTGGTGTACTTGTTAAGACTGTGGGTACAACTTTGAAAAATCCCCTTTGCCATCCTTCATTGTCTATTGGTTTAAGCAAAAGGTCTCTAGACATCTGCGTGGGTGTTTTATCTATTTTTACTTTCTGGGTAAAGGGTCCCAAAATGTGCTAACTTTGCCTTAGCTTAACATACAGGGTTTTGACTTGTAGGTCTCTTTAGCATTTCAGCTAAACTTATTTTTAATATAGCTTTATAAACCTATTACATCAAATACTCAATTTTATAAGAAAAGATATATCTATGCAAGCAAGCAGATTAATCCTTACGGCTACAATCCTGACCTTAAAAACCTCTAAGGAAGGAGATTCCACCACCTCCCTAGGTAACCCATTCCAGTGCTTCACCACCCTCCTAGTGAAAAAGTTTTTTCTAATATCCAACCTAAACCTCCCCCTCTGTAACTTGAGACCATTACTCCTTGTTCTATCATCTGGTACCACTGAGAACAGTCTAGATCCATCCTCTTTGGAACCCCCTTTCAGGTAGTTGAAAGCAGCTATCAAATCCCCCCTCATTCTTCTCTTCTGCAGACTAAATAATCCCAGTTCCCTCAATCTCTCCTCATAAGTCATTTGATCCAGCCCCCTAATCATTTTTGTTGCCCTCCACTGGACTCTTTCAAATTTTTCCACATCCTTCTTGTAGTGTGGGGCCCAAAACTAGACACAGTACTCCAGATGAGGCCCCCACTAATGCCAAAAAAGGGGAATGATCACGTCCCTCGATCTGCTGACAGGGATAGCTCAGTGGTTTGAGCATTGGCTTGCTAAACCCACGGTTGTGAGTTCAATCCTTGAGGGGGCCATTTAAGGAACTGGGGTAAAAATCTGTCTGGGGATTGGTCCTGCTTTGAGCAGCGGGTTGGACTAGATGACCTCCTGAGGTCCCTTCCAATCCTGATATTCTATGATTCTAATGCCGTTAGCCTTCTTGGCAACAAGGGCATACTGCTGACTCATATCCAGCTTCTCGTCCACTGTAACCCCTAGGTCCTTTTCTGCAGAACTACTGCCTAACCATTCAGTCCCTAGTCTGTAGCAGTGCATGGGATTCTTCCTTCCTACTGCACTTGTCCTTGTTGAGCCTCATCAGATTTCTTTTGGCCCAATCCTCTAATTTGTCTAGGTCCCTCTGTATCCTATCCCTACCCTCCAGTGTATCTACCACTCCTCCCAGTTTAGTGTCATCTGCAAACTTGCTGAGGATGCAATCCATGCCATTCTCCAGATCATTAATGAAGATATTGAACAAAACCGGCCCCCAGACCAACCCTAGGGGCACTCCGCTTGATACCGGTTGCCAACTAGACATGAAGTCATTGATCACTACCCGTTGAGCCTGACGATATCCACCTTATAGTCCATTCATCCAGCCCATACTTCTTTAACTTGCTGGCAAGAATACCGTGGGAGATTGTATCAAAAGCTTTGCTAAAGTCAAGGAATAACATGTCCACTGCTTTCCCCTCATCCACAGAGCCAGTAATCTCATCTTAGAAGGCAATTAGGTTAGTCAGGTATGATTTGCCCTTGGTGAATCCATGCTGACTGTTCCTGATCACTTTCCTCTCCTCAAAGTGCTTCAAAATTGATTCCTTGAGGACCTGCTCCATGACTTTTCCAGGGATTGAGGTGAGGCTGACTGGCCTGTAGTTTCCCGGATCCTCCTTCTTCCCTTTTTTAAAGATGGGCACTACATTAGCCTTTTTCCAGTCATCCGGGACCTTGCCCGATTGCCATGAGTTTTCAAAGATAATGGCCAATGGCTCTGCAATCACATCTGCCAACTCCTTTAGCACCTTCGGATACAGTGCATCTGGCCCCATGGATTTGTGCTCGTCCAGCTTTTCTAAATAGTCCTGAATCACTTCTTTCTCCACAGAGAGCTGATCACCTCCTTCCCATACTTTGCTGCCCAGTGCAGTAGTCTGGGAGCTGATCTTGTTTGTGAAGACAGAGGTGAAAAAAGCATTGAGTACATTAGCTTTTTCCACATCCTCTGTTACTAGGTTACATCCCCCATTCAGTAAGGGGCCCACACTTTCATTGACCTTCTTCTTGTTGTTAACATACCTGTAGAAACCCTTCTTGTTTCTCTTAACATCCCTTGCTATCTGCAACTCCAAGTGTGATTTGGCCTTCCTGATTTCACTCCTGCATGCCTGAGCAATATTTTTATACTCCTCCCTGGTCATTTGTCCAATCTTTCACTTCTTGTAAGCTTCTTTTTTGTGTTTAAGATCAACAAGGATTTCACTGTTAAGTCAAACTGGTCGCCTGCCATATTTACTATTTTTCTACACATCAGGATGGTTTGTTCCTGCAACCTCAAGAAGGATTCTTTAAGATACAGGGAGCTCTCCTGGACTCCTTTCCCCC
Organism: Trachemys scripta elegans; assembly: GCF_013100865.1. Lineage (NCBI taxonomy): Eukaryota > Metazoa > Chordata > Testudines > Emydidae > Trachemys > Trachemys scripta. The sequence continues at coordinate 26,031,089 of NC_048300.1, read as the reverse complement.
TCATGTTATTCTCATGTTATTCATGAGGGGGAAATACAAGCTTTAATGACATACCCTCCCTATTTTGTTTTTCATTTGGACTGAGTAACTAGGGGGCTTCATCTGTCTTTCATTTCAAAAGTATTATCAGACTTTCATATCAATTAATTTATTCACCTGTCTGTTTTTTCACCAAAACGTCATTCATCATCAACGATGTGAGAAGATCATCATTGTTTTATTATCTGGATATAACTAAATCTTTTCATAAGACACCAATATTTTTTGTTGCTTATGGTAATATATGCATGGGGATGGCTATATCATTACAAAGACTCTCAAAATGGATATTGGTCTGTATAAGAATTGTATAAAATATTAATAAATTGATTCCCCCTTTGAACATTTGGACTCATTCCAAGAGGGCACAAATGATATCACCGTGTAAGCTGAGTGCAGATATCGGAACTCTGTAGAGCAGCCATTTGGTCTTCAGATCACATGTTTGCAAAACATGATTCATTAGTGGCTGCTTTATGATCAGATGCATGTTTTGGGAGTGGAGTTCTCCAATCTCTTTTTAAGTAACTCCTAGATCCCACCTCCATTAAGGGTGACTGATAACTAATCACCATGAGTGGGATCCACATGTGCAGTACTCAAAGAAGAGAGTGGTTACTTATTTTACAGTAACTGTGATTCTTCCAGATGTCCACACATATGAATCCCATGACCCACCTTCCTTACCCACAGCTTGGAGCCTTATAAATATGGATTCTGGTGACAAAGAAAATGAGTGGCAGTTGTGGTTGCTTCACCGTGTATGCCCTGGGTGTGGGGGGGATGTTAGAGCTCGTGTGATCCCTAGTGGACAGTACTAGTGAAAACCTTCCAATCTTCTGTGCTTGGGTGCACAGATATCGTGAGTTGGATCCACATGTGCAGATATCTTGAAGAATCACAGTTATTTTCAGGCAAGTAACCTATTTTTCTGTCAAAAGATTAATCTTTTTCTGACTTCTTTTCTCCTCCCATTGTTACTTTGTGTGTGTATGTTGTGTCTTTCTCCCTCTCTCTCTGATCAAAAACAAAATTCTGTCTTTAGTCTTTTATGTCAGTCCAGATACATGGGTAATAGTTCCTGCTGATCAGCAGGAGGAGACAGTATTCTTAGGGCAAGATCCTCAATTGGTGTAAATCAGGATAGCTCCATTAGTTTCATGACATCCAAAATCTGATTTACCTGACTAATTGTATGTAAAGTATTTACCTCTTTAACAGAGCTAGTGAACATGATGTAGGTGGAGGGTCATAGCCTTCTGATAAGAGAAGAACTTAAGTACCAAGGGACAAATCACTATGAAGATGAGTGCAATTTACTCTTATTAGTCTGGCAGTTGGATGTGCTTACTGAATAACAGAAGCCTTTGAGTTAAGATTATTGCCAACCGTGCTGCATTCCAAGGAACCATCACCTTTAATACATACTTGAGAGTTGGGAAGACTTCTCTCGGTGTGATAGGACAAGGATAAGTTCATTTCAGGCCACAGTACCAGAGAGTTCAGCATCAGGGGGTAGCCGTGTTAGTCTGTATCTACAAAAACAACAAGGAGTCTGCTGGCACCTTAAAGACTAACAGATTTATTTGGGCATAAGCTTTCGTGAGTAAAAACCTCACTTCTTCGGATGCATATGCATGTTTTTACTCACGAAAGCTTATGCCAAATAAATCTGTTAGTCTTTAAGGTGCCACCAGACTCCTTGTTGTTTTTGTAGAGTGCATCCGAAGAAGTGAGGTTTTTACTCACGAAAGCTTATGCCCAAATAAATCTGTTAGTCTTTAAGGTGCCACCAGACTCCTTGTTGTTTTTGTAGAGAGTTCAGCGTTTCCACAAGCCAGGCTAGATATGGGACTGAGTGCCAGCCACATTGATTCAATTTGCAGCAATAGCAACTTCCAGGTTCTCATAGGTATACATCCTTATGTTTCCAGATTCCTGAAAGACGTAGATCAGGGGTAGGCAACCTATGGCACCGGTGCCAAAGGCGGCACGCGAGCTGATTTTAAGTGGCACTCACACTGCCTGGGTCCTGGCCACCGGTCCAGGGGGCTCTGCATTTTAATTTAATTTTAAATGAAGCTTCTTAAACATTTTAAATCCCTTATTTACTTTACATACAACAATAGTTTAGTTATATATTATAGACGTATAGAAAGAGACCTTCTAAAAACGTTAAAATGTATTACTGGCACTCACAACCTTAAATTAGAGTGAATAAATGAAGACTCGGCACACCACTTCTGAAAGGTTGCTGACCCCTGACGTAGATAAAACTAAGTCAGTAGTTTGGCCCCCAGTTCTCATATGGGATTTGGATTTAGTACTGGTATCCACTATCTCTACAATTATTATCCTTTAAAGATTCTTTTCCTTGTATGACTAGAAGGCTTGGGCAGCTACAGGCACTCTTAGGCAAAGAGTATATGATCTTTCACCAAGATAATGTAATGCTTAGAATGTTTCTAGAGTTCAGATGCAAGACACCACTGGTTTTCCATCTCAATCAAAAGATTGCCAACTTTTGCTTGACCCTTTCTACAGAAGAAAAGAGGATTGCAATGTTAGGAAATCTATCTAGACAGGATTGATCAATGGGATCACTTTGGGTTGAGATCGGGGAAGGGAAACTTTGCTAGATATGTAAGGTGGCTACCTCTGTATCTTCAAATCATTACAAAATTGATATAGAGGATTCTAGGAAAACAGGCATTGGCAGAAAGGTATTGTGGGTGGTTGTCAAGCACTAATCTCTCTTGTACTCAAGTGGTTGAATTGCATTGGGCAGTCCCAAGCATTTAGGCTGGTATAGAAGATTAATGAGAGAAAGGGAAGGGAGAGAGAAAGGAAAATTTCCCCTACTTGTTAATATTTTTATTTTGAGATATATATCAGTCCAGATTCTACTGCTATTTAGACTGGTGTATATTCTTTATAATCAATTCTGCATAAAAATTTAGTGAAAGCTTATATTCATTTTATGATTAAAGCTGTAGGTTTACTAAAGAATAGTGTCAGTCTAGTTTCTACCAATTTTTTTCAGAATATTCAACTGAAGCCTAAGAGAGGATATCATCAAAATACTTAGAAAATTGTCTCCATCTGCTGTTTGGAAGGAACTTTAACTCAAGTGGCTGGACTGTCTTGAAGAGAAAAAGTTGATAGGTAGGGAAAATGTCCCCTTCTAATTGTAAGCAGAGGAATGGTCCCACTATTGTAGGGAACTTTCCTGGCTTATACATTACCCTGGTGGAATTGACTAGCAGAAGGATCTGAGTCCTTGCTCCAGTTCCCTTCACCCAGAGGCCTGCCTGACCTCGAGGTCTCCCCTTCCACTTTCCTGTATGTCAGAATCCTTGTAACGCCAACAAGGCTGGGCCCAGGAATCCTGGTGCGCTTGACTCCCCAATCTTGTCATGGTCACTTAGGGTGAGGAGTACCTTTCCGGGGTACTCTCTACGCACTGGATGCTTCCCTGATCCACTGATCTTACATACAGTTCAAAGCAAATACAACTTATTAAGCAGCAACTAATTTAAAAAAAATAAGGAAAAACTGGGACAGGTTAAAAGAAAACAAGTAACCCCACTTCATGGGCATGAGGAACCACAAATAGGAGTGTCTGGAATGTAAGGGAAGTTCACAGTCTGTTCTTCACATGTCCTAGGCCTCCTTCCGAGGCCTTGGCTGCACTGCGGTGATACTGCGGGTCAGACACTTGCTCTGGCAGTGGCCATATGCCCTCAGGCTCTAGGTGGCAGGACCCTTTTCCCTAAAGTGAGCCCTCCCATCAGGGTCACGATCCTCCTCCAAGGCTGGTTCACAAGACCTCTTGGCTGGTGGCATCTCCCTGTGCTGGGGCTCTGCCCAGTGTCCCCCTCGTTCTCCTCAGCTGCTCACTGCGCCTGGCTCCAGATTGCTCCAGCTCCACTCTGCCTCATCACTGCTGCTGCTCTGCCTCCAGCTCAGCTCTCTGGACTGCTCCTCTGGCTCCGCTGGCTGCTGTAGCTCTGCTTCCAGCTCAGCTCAGGCTGCTTTTATGGTTCTCTCTGGCTCGGGCTGCTGTGGCTCTGCTCCCTGGGCTGCTTCTCTTTGACTCAGGCTGCTGCTCTCTTCTTAGCTCAGCCCCACTTTGGCTCAAGATGCTGCAGTTCACATGGAGGTTGGGACCTCAGGCTCCTCACTTCCTCATTGGCCTGCGTGCCCTGTCAATCACGACCTGGAGCACTGCGTTGACCTCTCCCCATTGGCCCTGGGGACTGTCAGGGTCTTGATTTCTCATGGGCCCTTCCCCTTTCTTTTGGTACTAGTACAGGGCCAACCAACCCCCCTGACTAAGTTTCAGTAAGGGGCCAACAGTCTGCTTACATAATCTCACCATATAGAATTAGAGGTCAGTATAAAAATGAGGTATTTTAGGAAAACTTTTAAAAGAGAAGCTTGTGTACAGATAACAGAACTGAAAATGCAGACTACTTTGGATAGCTGTTTATTACTTTTGATGTATAATAATAAAAAAATACCTATTGAGGCTTAAGTTTCCAATATATACAGGGCCATAGGATTAGAATCAAATATCAAAACTTTTCTTAAATGTAATACAACTCTTCATTTTAGTTTTGAAAGGCAACTATATTTATTTTTCTAAAAAATATAGTTTAACTCTTATTTGTGACTCTAATAGGATAACAGGAAGTTTATGTTAATATTAAACTGAAAAACAGGCGTTTCATATTAGTCATTTTACAATCAACTAAAGATATGGTAATCTAATGTAATGTCATACATATAATTTTGTGTTCTTCAGGTGCTTGCTCATATCGATTCCAATTAGGTGTGTGCGCGCCGCGTGCACGATCGTCGGATAAATTTTCTACCCTAGCAACACCCGGTGAGTCGGCTGTGGAGCCCCCTGGAATGGCGCCTTCATGGCGCCGGATATATACCCCAGCCGACCCAGCGCCCCCTCAGTTCCTTCTTACCGCCCCTGGCGGTCGTTGGAACTGTGGAGCGCGGCATAGCTGTTTTCCACTCTCCCTAGCTTATCCAGTTAATTCTTATAGATGGTTGTAGTTACAGTTGTATGTTCTTTAGATTAGTTATTCCTGTTCATAGTTCATTGTTAAATAGTTGTAAATAGTTAGCGGGGGTTAAGGGGGTTGCTTCTCCCCCTTTTCCCCCGGCGCATAGCCGGGCTCATGCCCAAGGCTCCTGGCTTTAAGCCGTGCGCGTCCTGTGCTAAGCCTATGCCAACGGGAGATCCGCACGACTTGTGTCTGAAGTGTTTAGGAGAGTCCCACCAAACAGATAAGTGCAAAATCTGTAAGGCTTTCAGACCCAGGACCAAAAAGGAGCGGGACTTTTGACTCAAGCAGTTATCATGGAGGCGGCACTTAGCTCAGATCCTCCCTCGGTGTGCCAAGTTCCAGCACCGAGCGCTTCGGTACGCAGCGCCCCTGCGGCACCTACCGGTACTACACCGCGAGCAGACGCGGATAAGGCCTCGCGGCACCGTCCTCCTTCGGCACCGCGTCTGCCGCAAGTGTCTTGGCGCCGGTCACTGTCTCCGGGACATAAGAGATCCCGCAAGACACAGGAGGCTGCTGTCCTACAGACACCGGCTCCCTCGGTACCAGTGGTAGAGCCGCGTCCGCCGCTAGAGCGACAGAAGTCGCAGATATTGTCTACACCGTTGACTCCGGCACCGGGGCTGTTGAGTCCGGTGCGGACTGGCTCACCACCACGATCCGTGGTGGAGCCCTGTCTCCCGTCTACCCCGGAGACCTTTGCGACAGTGAAGGACCTCATCGCTCTCATGGAGCCGGCGCCATCTCAACCCGCGGCACCGCCCGTCCTTCGGTCAGTGCAATCCAGGGGCAAGCCTGCCTTGGTACGCCCGCCGTCTCCGAGCGAGGACTCGCGGCACCGCTCCAGGTCTTGGAGCAGGTCCCGACGCCGCTCGCAGTCCCGGCGCCGACTTTCACCCCGGCACCATTCGTACTCGCGGCCTAGGTCCTCTTCACGGCACCGATCTACGTCTCGGCACTGTCGGGATCATCGGTACCGATCGGAGTCGCGACGTAGCTCTCGGCACCGGTATGAGTGCCGCTCCAGTTCAAGGGGCTGCTCCCGGCATCACGTCTACAGGCGGTCGTCGTCGTCTTGGTCCAGATCTGGATCTCGGCACCAACGGCACCGATCTTGATCACGATACCACTCACCGGCACCACGCGGGGACCGTTCGCCTGCGGACTGGCACCAATCGGCACCGTATCATACGGAGCCTATTCAGACGTGTTCGGCACCGCCTTGGCCCTCGAGATCAGCGTCTCGCACCTCCAACGGCACTTTGTGATCAGCATATCCTCCTCAGGGTCAAGCTGCCGCTGACTTGGGTCACTGGCAGGAGGGGACAGAGGACCCTGCGCAGGACCCTACGCATTGGTCTTTCTGGACTTTGTGGGCGTATCACCAAGCGCAAGGGGCTCCACCATCAGCCTCTCGCTTGGCACGCTCTTAGCCCAGAGTCCTGGAGGCCACCATCTCCTGTCCTCCCCCAGGGGGCATGGAGGCTCCCGTGCCTACACCTCAGGCCCTAGATCCCAGGGCAGGAGACCCTCCGATTCAGGGACCCTTAGAACCAGACCCCCCTTTGGACCCCTTGCCCCCGGAGGCATCCTCATCTTCCCCGGATGAGGCAGTGGCAGGCACATCAGCCTCGGGCCCACCCCCAATAGATCTTCGTGCCCACCAGGACCTATTACGTAGGGTGGCATGTAATATGGACCGCCAGGCGGAGGAGATAGTAGAGGTGCAGGACCCGGTGGTGAGCATCCTGTCGGCTGATGCCCCATCCCGGGTGGCGTTACCACTGATTCGGACGATTTAGGCTAATGCCACTACCATATGGCAAACCCCTGCCTCCATCCCACCCACAGTCAGAGGGGTAGAAAGAAAGTACTTCGTCCCATCCAAGGACTATGAGTACTTACATATGCACCTTCCACCGTGTTCACTGGTCGTGTCCTCGGTAAACACAAGAGAGCGTCATGGTCAGCAGGCGGTGGTGCCCAAATCGAAGGACGCTAAACGCTTCGATTTGTTTGGGCGTAAAGTGTACTCCGCTGGGGGTTTGCAGCTCAGAGCCGTGAACCAACAGGCGCTCTTGAGCCGCTACAGTTACAACTCATGGAACTCCATGGGTAAATTCAAAGAGTTGGTTCCCCAGGACTCAAGAGAGGAGTTCGGGGCCTTAGTGGAGGAAGGCAAGGAGGTCCTAGCCACCTTCTTACAAGCCTTTTTGGACATAGCGGACTGTGCCGCCAGGACTCTAGCATCGGGCATAGCCATGCGACGCGTCTCCTGGCTCCAGGTTTTGGGCTTGCCGCCAGAACTGCAGCAGACCCTGCAGGATTTGCCGTTCGAGGGCCAGGGACTGTTCTCGGATAAGACGGACTCTCAATTGCAGAGCCTCAAGGACTCGAGAACCATCATGCGCTTCCTGGGGATGCATGTCCCAGGGCCCCAGTGAAGACCCTTTAGGCCCCAGCCGCAAAGGTTCTACCCTCCCCCGCCTCGTCCGAGACAGGACTTTCCCAGAAGGCGGGGTCGAGGTGGTAGACGAAGGTCAACCGCCCCTCAACCCGGTCAGAACCAGGGCCCGCCTAGGCCACCTTCAGGTCCTAGACAAAACTTTTGAAGGTGCGCTCGAGGACGGCGCCCCAGCCACTACCCAGGATCCATCTCCCTCCTTTTGGGATCGCCTCTCCCGTTTCCACTGTGCTTGGTCCTTTATAACCTCGGACCGTTGGGTCCTTCGCACGGTGGAGAGGGGATACGCTCTCCAGTTCTCTTCATTCCCCCCTCCCACTCCCCCTCCCCGTCCCTCTTCAGGGACCCTTCTCACGAGCATCTCCTTATACAGGAGGTTTTTGGCCTCCTCGCTATGGGGGCCATAGAGGAGGTGCCCCTGGAATTAAGGGGCAGGGGGTTCTACTCCCACTACTTCCTGATCCCCAAGTCAAAAGGGGGTCTGCGACCCATTTTAGACTTATGCGGACTCAACAAATTCATAGTAAAGTTGAAGTTCTGCATGGTCTCCTTGGGGTCCATCATCCCCTCCCTGGATCCTGGAGATTGGTTTGCCGCCCTCGACATGAAGGACGCATATTTTCATATAGCAATCTACCCCCCACACAGGCGTTTCCTTCGATTTGTAGTAAACGAGATGCACTACCAATTTGCCGTCCTTCCCTTCGGCTTGTCCGCGGCTCCGAGAGTGTTCACAAAATGTATGGCTGTCGTGGCAGCATACCTTCGTCGACAGAGGATACAGGTGTTCCCGTATCTAGATGACTGGCTGGTGCACAGCCATACCAGGGAGCAAGTTCAAGCTCACATCCAGATAATACTGCAAACATTCCACGAGTTAGGCATTCTGCTCAACAAGGAGAAGTCCACTCTGGAGCCAACCCAGAGAATAGAGTTAGTCTTAGACTCCAGACTCGCCCGAGCTCTTCTGCCAGACGCTCGGTTTCACACCATCACAAACATCATCCACAGACTCCAGGTCTTCCCGATTACCACAATAAGGACGTGCCTCGGCCTGTTGGGACACATGGCCTCTTGTACTTATGTAACCAGGCATGCCAGACTTCGGCTTCGCCCACTTCAGGCCTGGGTATCGTCGGTGTACCATCTTTATCGGGACAACCTGAGCATGGTAGTCACGGTGCCGAACTTGGTCTTGACCTCTCTCACTTGGTGGCTGGATCACAAGGCGTTTGCGCAGGAGTGCCATTTCACGCCCCACAACCCTCCCTGCACCTGGTCACAGATGCTTCGTCCCTAGGTTGGGGCGCTCACCTCGGGGAGCACCATACCCAGGGCCTGTGGACCGCATTCCAACTAGCTCTGCACATCAATGTTCGAGAGCTGATGGCGGTGCGCCTAGCCTGTCAGGCATTTCTGGGTCTCCTGCATGGCCGTTGTGTGTCAGTCCTCACAGACAACACCACGGCCATGTTCTGCATCAACAAGCAAGGAGGAGCCCGGTCGTCTCTCCTATGCCAAGAGGCCATTCGCCAGTGAGAGTTCTGCATTGTCCACTCGATACATCGCACGGCATCGTTCCTCCCTGGAGCCCAGAACACTCTAGCGGACCGTCTCAGCGGGTCCTTCCAGACGCACAAGTGGTTGATTCGTCCAAACATCATCTATTCCATCTTCCAGAGGTGGGGATTTCCCCAGGTCGACCTGTTCGCATCTTGAGCCAACAGGAAGTGCCACGCGTTCTGCTCCCTACAAGGGCGATCTCCGGGCTCCCTGTCGGATGCTTTCCTTCTGACGTGGAAAGACCAGCTGTTCTATGCTTTTCCTCCATTCCCACTGGTCCACAGGGTACTGCTCAAGCTACGCAGAGACCAGGCACATATGATTCTAGTCGCTCCAGCTTGGCCAAGGAAGCACTGGTACACCATGCTTCTGGAGCTATCGGTTCAAACTCCGATGATGCTTCCCTTGTGCCCAGACCTCATCTCTCAGGACGACGGCCGACTCTGTCACCCCGACCTGCAATCGCTCCACCTCACGGCGTGGATGCTCCATGGCTGAATCGGACAGAGCTACAATGCTCACATCTAGTGCAGCAGATTCTGCTGGGAAGTAGAAAGCCTGCTACACGGACCACTTACTTAGCCAAGTGGAAACGGTTCTCCTGTTGGTGCGAGGATCGGGCCACGCCCCCCTTGCAGGCATCTATTCCTTTTATACTCAAATATCTCCTATCCCTGAAACAGCAGGGTTTGGCGATATCTTCAATCAGGGTGCACCTGGCCGCTATATCGGCTTTCCACCCAGGAGAACTCGCTTCCTCGGTCTTCTCTAACCCGATGGTCGTCAGATTCCTCAAAGGCTTAGACTGGCTGTACCCACAGCAACGACAACCCGTTCCGGCGTGGGACCTCAACCTGGTTCTCTCCAAGTTCACAGGACCCCTGTTCAAGCCATTGGCTACTTGCTCACTCCTGTACCTATCTTGGAAGACAGCCTTCCTCGTAGCCATCACTTCAGCAAGGCGCGTTTCTGAAATCAGGGTGCTCACGTCTGAGCCTCCATACACAGTTTTCCACAAAGACAAGGTGCAGCTCTGCCCCCACCCTGCCTTTCTCCCCAAGATAGTTTCAGCTTTTCATGTGAACCAGGATATATTTCTCCCGGTCTTCCATCCTAAGCCGCACGCTACCCGTCGAGACCAGCGTATGCATTCCTTGGACGTACGCAGGGCCCTGGCTTTCTATATTGAGCGTACAAAGCCGTTTAGGAAGACGACATAACTCTTCGTTGCAGTGGCCGACCGGATGAAAGGCTTACCCGTCTCCTCACAATGTCTCTTCTCTTGGATCACATCCTGCATTCGTGCTTGCTACGACCTGGCCGGTGTCCCGACGCCGCGCCTCACCACCCACTCCACGAGGGCCCAAGCCTCCTTGACTGCCTTCCTGGCTCATGTCCCGATCCAGGACACTTGTAAAGCGGCGGTTTGGTCATCGGTCCACACCTTCGCCGCTCACTATGCGCTGGTACAGCAGTCCAGAGATGATGCTGCATTCGGATCAGCGGTTTTGCACACAGCGATGTCTCACTCCGACCCCACTGCCTAGGTAAGACTTGGTAGTCACCTAATTGGAATCGATATGAGCAAGCACTCGAAGAAGAAAAAATGGTTACTCACCTTTGTAACTGTTGTTCTTCGAGATGTGTTGCTCATATCTATTCCAAACCCGCCCTCCTTCCCCACTGTCGGAGTAGCCGGCAAGAAGGAATTGAGGGGGCACTGGGTCGGCTGGGGTATATATCCGGCGCCATGAAGGAACCACTCCAGGGGGCTCCACAGCCGACCCACCGGGTGTTGCTAGGGTAGAAAATTTATCCGACGATCGTGCATGCGGCGCGCGCACACCTAATTGGAATGGATATGAGCAACACATCTCGAAGAACAACAGTTACAAAGGTGAGTAACCGTTTTTTCTTCAAAATATGTTATCCATATGTATTTAAATTCTGGTGCACATGCACCACATATGTATGAAACCAGATTCTTTTGAGTAGCATTGTACATTGGGACTGTGCCTGTGTCCTATGCATATCCCAGCACTGAGTAGCTGAGGGTATAAAGCATGGGGCAGCTGCAGCCACTCTCCAGTTCCTTCTTACCATCCATGCTGCAAGATGGAAAACCCTCAGTGTTCACTGTTTGATTTATCTTCTAGTTAGTTATAGTTATTAGTTTATTCTTTTAGTTCATCAGCAGAGAGTGAGCAGAAGGTCTTAGGGAAGTCAGCAGGCCAGACTATCTCGACAACCAGGACTGGCCCACAACATTTTGGCACCTAAGGCGGGGAGCTCAAATGACGCCCCCATGCCCCCTCGCTTGGGCCAAAACTTTTAAAGGTCTCAATTCTGCGTTCTTCCTGTTCTACTCCTCTCATGATACTGCTCTGCTACCTACCCTAATAAAGGAAAACTAATAACTTAAAATGCCTTGTTCAAAAATTTTAAGTTTCAGAGTAGCAGCCGTGTTAGTCTGTATCTGCAAAAAGAAGAACAGGAGTACTTGTGGCACCTTAGAGACTAACAAATTTATTAGAGCATAAGCTTTCATGGACTACAGACTACTTCTTCGGATGCCACAAGTACTCCTGTTCTTCTTTTTGCAAAAATTTTAAGTAACACTTAACTTTCAAATGCCTGAACAGCAAATGTAACTTTTCTTGTCTGCATAGTAAACACTGGCGTATTTATCTGTTTGAATAATCAAAGTGGTGTTTTCCGTGCCTTCTTGGTTGCAAAGATTTGAACTGTTTCCTGAAGGTCCACAGTCTGGGCCAGCTCATGCTCTATTGAGATGGTTGCAAGGCCGACAAGCCTCTCCTGTGTCATTGTGGAACATAGATGTGTTTTTATTAACTTCAGCTCAGAAAAGCTGTGTTCTCCACTGGCAACTGTTACAGGAAGTGTTAGAGGTATGCGCAGAGCAACAAAAGCATTTGGGAAGAGGGTGATCATCTTATTTGTGCACATATATTCCAGAACAGCCTTTGGAGTTGATCCTGCTGAAATGTATTTTGAAAGGGCTTTCAGTTCATCACCTAACTCACTCGCATCAATATCACACATGTCATCATTGTCAACACTGTCTCTAGTGCCCTGCATTGCTGGTGTAGGTCTTCTTCAGGTATAGTGAGGAGTTATGGAAAATCATACAACATCCCAAATATACTGCTGTGTTCCTTGAGCTGCATGAAACGTTCTTCAACTGACTGTATTGCACAATCTAGCACCTGGTTAAAGAATTCAACTTTGAATTGTTGTTTGGGGTCTCTTATGGGATTATCTCGTGCCTTGTAATCAAAATGTCTTCTTCTTCAGTGACTCTTGTATTCTTGAATGGGTGGGAAAATAGCTTCAGTGTGAAGTTCCTCTGCCAACTTCTGTGCACTCTTCAGAACGTTTTGAAATCCCTCATCTGACTGGTAAGACTGTAGGTATGACCTTGCTTTGTCCAGTTGTTCCATTGCTCCAGATATATCAAGGTCAACACCTTGGAGTCTCTTGCTTACAACATTCATGCCACAACACTAAGCCACACAGAAATTTGAAGTTATGTATGTTTCTGGTGATTCCATTTCCCTTTGCTACTGTTCTCCCATGAACAGTTCCTGTCATAGCATTATCCTCCATAATGGCAACTATAGCATCATCTATCTTCCCAATTTGGTGTTTGATAGGCTTTATCGCCTCCACTCAACTTTCCCATCGTGTGGCACTCAGTGGTTTCAGTGTCAGAGAGGATGTTCCCAGATGTTGCTTCAAAATTTGCCATCGATGAGTTGATGCAGAGAAATTACATTAAAAAATTCAGCAGCCTCACTAGAAGCTGATGCTGCATCACTGACCACCAAGTTCAATGAATGAGAACTGCATGGGACAAAAAAAGCTTGAGGGTTTAACTCTCGGATCCGTGTCTGCACTCCTCTATTCTTTCCTCTCATGTTGGCATCATTATTGTAGCCCTGACCTTTCATGTCAACAATCGCAATTCCCGTATCTTCCAGCTTTTAAAAAAGCACATTTGTCATACCATGTAGTATCATCAATGTCAATAAATTCTAGAAAATGCTCTCTGACAGTCACCATTGCAGGGACATTTTCACTAGGTTCTGTTGTTGTTACAAAACGCACCGTTAAAGTCATTTGTTCTGTATGGCTGATGTCAGGTGTGCAGTCCAGAACAACAGAGTAATATCTTGTATCAGAGGGGAAGCTGTGTTAGTCTGAATCTGTAAAAAGCAACAGAGGGTCCTGTGGCACCTTTAAGACTAACAGAAGTATTGGAGCATAAGCTTGCGTCTGATGAAGTGGGCATTCACCCACGAAAGCTTATGCTCCAATACTTCTGTTAGTCTTAAAGGTGCCACAGGACCCTCTGTTGCTTTTTACAGAGTAATATCTTGTTGACTTCAGATCTGTCACAATTTTCTGTTTGACTTTTGTTGCCAGTAACTGTATGATCTCATTTTGAATTGTTTTTCCAAGGCAGCAGTTTCTCACACCATTGGTATGTGAGACTGCTATCTGTAGGAATCAGCTACATCAGATGGGCTTTTTTTAGCAAAGTTGGACCTCTCGCTGCTGCAGGTAGCACAGTCCTACAGATAACATTTTCACACACACATATATGTATGAAACTGCAAAATATAGGGATGTGCTACCGATAACACTGCAATGTGAAGAAGCTAATTCCTACAGGAAGCAGTTTCTCACACCACCGGTATGTGAGACTGCTATCTGTAGGAATCAGTTACATCAGATGGCCTTCACATTGCAGTGTTACTGGTAGCACATATGTGTATGAAACTGCAATCTGTAGGACTGTGCTACTCACAGCAGTGACAGGTCCAACTTTGCTAAAAAAGGTATTTCAAGCAGTCTCACATGTAAAACCAACCTGATAGCTTTCTTTAACGGTGTAACAAGCCTACAAGCAGTAGATGTGGTACATCTTGCCTTTAGTAAGGCTTTTGATACTGTCTCCCATGACCTTCTCATAAACAAACTATGGAAATGAAACATAGATGGACCTACTGATAAATAAGATGGGCATAACAAGTGGGGTTCTCCAGGGATCACTTCTGAATAAGTTTCTATTCAAAATCTTAATGATTGAGATAATGGCATAGAAAAATGATAACAGTTTTCAAGCATGTACAAATAACGTAGCATCTTTTTACAGAAGCTATTTCTTACAATCTATACGTATCACTAACTGCTACAGATAGCACATTTCTACACGTAGCAATTTCACATATACTATAGTGCAAGAAACTGTAGGCATTTGCTACATCAGGTAGCAGTTTAATACAATAGCAGCTTCACTGTTCTAACATTGTAACTCCTGTTTGCCTCCCAACATTTTAAATTGTTCATTACACTTGTTTTAATAAGATTCCATATTGTAACTAAAACCCCATTTTAAAATGCTTACTCCATTTTGCAAAACCCTGCTGTAACCTCATTAACTTAGTTCAGTGGATGGTTAACAATGCATTATAAGAAGTTTGATCCCATGACCACAACCACCCCTGTCTGACCTGTTTGGTACCCAGCATACACTGCCAAACCAAAGCTTCCCAAAATACAGTGGGTGGACAGTGGGATATCTATTCATGGTGCACCTCACTCTGAATCTATACAAGTGCTTCTGGTGAGTATCCTGACTACTGAGGCAATGAGTCCAGGAGGCACGCACACAAGTGACATAATAACCATAGTGACTCTATGGTGACATAACTTGAGTTAACCCACACTTAAACTGTAGGTATGGCTTTAGGTATATTAAATGTTTGGGAGTATGAGGGTAGACTAAGATTCATTCAGGTGTTTAGGCTCAAGGCATTGGAACTGGCCTTAGTGCACCCTACAGGCTCAGGAACAAACAGGCACAAAAAAGATATCATTTATTTATTAAAATTTCTTGACTCAAGGGTGTATAACTCATGATTTTAGAATTCTTGTGGTTGTAAAGGTATCTTGGGGTTGTAGATGTGTGTTCATTATATTTTGAAATGAAAAACCATGAATGGGTTGAACAAAGAATTAGATCAGTCCCTTAGGATAAGTAGATTGGCTATTAGCCAAGATAATCAGGGATGTAGGCTTATGCTCTGCATGTCCCTAAAACATTCTTTGACTGCCAGATGCTGGGAGTGGACAATGGGATGGTTCACTGAGTCATTGCCTGGTCTGATCATTCCCTTAGAAGCACCTGGCATTGGCCACTGTCACAAGACAGGATACTAGATTAGGTGGACTGTTGGTCTGACCACCAATGTTTACACCATTGGTAGATTGATTCAAAACAAAGTTTTGACAATACGCCAGAAATTCAGTCAGAGTGGAAGTCAGATGATCCAACAGAATAAACATCTGCTCTAAAAATGAGAAGAAAAAATTAGAATTAAAAATTCAGGGAATTGAGGGAATCCCAGCAGCAGATGAGACAATTTGGGAAACTGCTCAGAGATTCTATGCATTCAGATACAGTGATAAGGGATTCTTTGTTTCTGAGGGGATATATGTAAAATGTTTCACTGAGTTAAGTCTTAGGGATTATCTACACTGGCAAGTTAAAGCGCTTTAACTTGCTGGCTCAGGGGTATGAAAAATCATGCCCTCCTCCCCCCACGAGTGCAGCAAGTTTGAACGCTTTAAAGCGCTAGTGTGGACAGGCTTGGCTCCCAGTGCTCGGAGCTAATCCCCTCGTCGAGGTGGCTTACCAGGAGCACTGGCACCCGCGACAGTGCTTTGAGCTTTGTAATGTAGACATAGCCTCAGTAGGTTAGATCAGAAAAAGAGGAGATGCATTGACTAGGCATTGGGATGCATGTGCCTTTAAGAACCCAGCCCTGTGCCTGTGCCTTTAAGAACCCACCCTGGGAAGCCAATGCTGAGAGGTGCTGTCTGTAAGAGGGGAAATAAAAAAGCGCCTCTGCCCCCCCATCATTTTTGCAAACACTGGTCTCTCAGTCACACTGTGGTAACTGCTACCTCCTGTGCCCCTGCCTGTGCACCTAAATAAGGGGCCTGATTTTCAAAAACACTGATCTCGCAGCAGCTTTCACTGATGTCTGTAGGAGATAGTGCGTGCTCAGCGTTTTTAAATTCAGGCCCTTTATCTAGGTGTGTAAATATAGTTAAGACTCAACAGTCTTACATAAGCACCCATTTTTGAAAATAATGGTTTTCGAGCCATAGCATTAGAAATGGTGATACTAAACCAAATGCAAGATTAGTTTTTCCTTCTTTATTTTCCCCTCAGATATAGGCAGGAATTTAGCTTTTGTCTAACATTTATTTTCTGTCACCTATCTCCACAAAGCAGCTTGAATTCTCTTTTGACAGTATTGTAATGATGGAATGTTAACTGGTGCAACCTAAACATAATTTAACTCAACAGTAATATGACAGTTTGATGGTTCTTAATCTGTTCAGTATTATATATTGAAAAAGTGATATCTCCTAAGTACAAATCAATTTACTATGGAAAGTACTCAGAGAATACTCCCTAATCTTTCTAGAGCTGCCTGCTAAATGTGAAATTTGTGGATACAAATAAAATATCCATAGATGGTACTATCTAATACAGAAGAACACATTTTATATTCCAAAAATTTGACAGATAAGATATTGAAGATCTATGCTTTTGACAAATCAGAATGATCTGTTTGTGTTTTGAATACTGGAATTTTAGGACTCTATATAAATTATTGACTGTTTTTGAAAATAAAATAATTTTTGTAAAAGCTCAAGTTAGTAATTTTCTAAAAGAGTAGAGTAAAAATGCTATTTATCCACTATGTTGAGCTATACTATTATATAGCAGATTATGGACAAATTTGGAACTCTGCATATAATTTGAGAAAATGAATGATGTACGAGGAGTTCTGATGGAAAGAATCCTGAGGCTAAGGGCTGGTCTACACTACTGCAGTAAATCGATCTAATTTATGCAACGTAAGTTACGTGAATAGCATAAATGAAGTTGATGTCGTTAGATCCACTTACCGCAGTGACTACACTGCACTGTGTTGATCGGAGAGTGTCTCCATCAACTTCCCTTACGCTTCTTGGGGAAGTGGAGGACACAAATCAATGGGAGAGTGCTCTCCCATTGATTTAGGGTGTCTTCACCAGACCTGCTACATCAACACTTACTATATTGATTGCAGCATTGCCAATCTACTGGTAAGTGTAGACATGCCCTAAGTAGCTGGATGGGTTGGGGGTTCTGAGGGGGGCAGTCAGGGGGCGGGAAGTGGGAGGGGGTGGATGGGGCGGGGGCCAGGCTGTTTGGGGAAGCACAGCCTTCCCTACCCGGCCCTCCATACAGTTGTGCAACCCCGATGTGGCCCTCGGGCCAAAAAGTTTGTCCACCCCTGCTATAGAGCTTCCTCTACCTCTTTAGGGAGATTACTCTACAGCTGAGTATCTCGTTCCAGTATTTTCCCCCTTGATATTCAGGCTGAAATTTTCTCCATAATTCCATCCCATTGCTTCTAATTACAGCCTTGTGTACCAGCCAGAATAATCGCTCACCATCCTTGAAATATGAAACTGCTTCTGTGTGCTTTTTTAGTTATTATGTAGCCAAACAACATACATCTAACCCTCTTAATTGTTCCTCATAATTCAGTCCCACCAGGTGTCTGATAATCATTGTTCTTCTGTGAAATTCCTCCAACTTCTCTGTTTTTTCCGGTAATGGGGTGCCGAGAGCTGAATACAATTTTCCAGCTGTGATTGCACCAGATATCTGTGAAGCAATACTTTTATATGTGTGTCCAAAATTGCATGGGCAGTTTTTTGCGGCTATATTACACTGTGAAATTTACATCTAATTTGCTCAGAATTGCCCCAAAGTCTTTCATAACATAAGAATGGCCATACTGGATCTGACTAAAGATCCATCTAGCCCAGGATTGTGTCTTCTGACAGAGGCCAATGCCAGCTGCTTCAGAGGGAATGAATGGAACAGGTAATTATCAAGTGATCCATCCACTGTTGCCTGTTCCCAGCTTCTGGCAAACAAAGGCTAGAGACGCCATTCCTGCCCATCCTGGCTAAGAGCCATTGATGGATCTATCCTCCATGAATTTATCTAGTTATAGTCTTGGCCTTCACAACATTCTCTGGCAAAGAGTTCCACAGGTTGACTGTGTGTTGTGTGAAGAAATACTTCCTTTTGTTTGTTTTAAACCTGCTGCCTATTAATTTCTCTTGGTGACCCCTAGTTCTTATATTACGAGGAGTATAAAATACTTTCCTATTTACTTTCTCCATACTAGTCATGATTTTATAGACCTCTGTCATATCCCCTCTTAGACATTTCTTTTCCAAGCTGAAGAGTCCCAGTTTTATTAATCTCTCCTCATATAGAAGCTATTCCATACCCCTAATTTTTTTGTTGCCCTTTTCTGTACCTTTTCTAATTTCTATATATCTTTTTTGACATGGGGAGACCAGATCTTCACGCAGCATTCAAGATGTGGGCATTCCATGGATTTATATAGAGGCAATATGATATTTTCTGTCTTACTAGCTATGCCTTTCGTAATAATTCCCAACATTCTGTTAGCTTTTTTGACTGCCACTGCACATTGAGTGGATGTTTTCAGAGAACTATCCACAGTGACTCCAGGATCTCTTTCTTGAGTGGTAACAGCTAATTTAGACCCCACCATTTTATATATATAGTTGGGATTATGTATTTTGCAATGTGCATTACTTTGCATTTATCAACACTGAATTTCATCTGCCATTTTGTTGCCCAGTCACCCAGTTTTGTAAGATCCCTTTGTAACCAGAAGCAGATTTACCATGAAACAAACCGTGCAGTGGCACAGGGCGCCCAACGACAGGGAGGCCCCCAAAATGCAGGACAAATCTCAACATGCTCCTGAGCCCCAGCTGGCCACAGGGCTCAGGCAGGCAGGTTGCCTGCATGCTGTGGCTGGTGGCCCCACGCCGCTCCCGGAAGCGGCCGGCTGCTGGCACGTCTCTGTGTGTCCTTGGCCAGGGGGAGTTGGCTCCACATGCTGCCCCCACCCCAGGCAGCAATGGAGACCCGCTGTTCCCCCTCCCCCCAAAGGGTGCTCAGAGATGTGCCAGCAGCAGGGTTAAGGTGGCTCCCTGCCCGCTCTGCCTCCCTCCCTCCCTCCGTGCCATGCTGCTCCTGGAAGCATCCAGCATGTCCTTGCGGCTCTTGGGAGGGGTTGTGTTTCTCCCCCTAGGGGGAACTGTGGCTAATGGGAGCTGCGGGGGGCGGAACCTAAGGGCAGTAGTGCGTGGAGACCCGCTGGCCCCCCCGCCTAGGAGCTGCTGCCAGAGAGGTGTGTGTGCCAGTTGCTTTGGGAACTACGCTGCCTGAGATAAACGCTGCCCCTCTCCCACACTCTAAACCCCTTCCCCAGCCCAGAGCCTGCACCCCACACCCAAATTCCCTCCCAGAGCCCTACTGCTGCACCCCATCCCAAACCCCAAACCCCAGCCCAGAGCCTGCACCCAGCACCCCCTCCTACACCCCAACCCCCAGCCCAGAGCCCGCACCCAGCACCCAAATTCCCCCCCAGAGCCTGACTCCCGCACCCCATCCACAACCCAACCCCCATACCTGAGCCCGCACCCAGCACCCAAACTTCCTCCCAGAGCCTGACTCCTGCACTCCCTCCTGCACCCCAACCCCCTGCTCCAATCAAGGTACCTCACTTTATTTTCATTTACTTCCCATTACTTATAATATAGGAGGAGGAGGAAGAGAAAAGGAATGAAAAGCGGGGTGGGGGGAGATAAGAGAGAATGTTCTTTTTCTTGGCTGGGTCCTGGGGGGTTGGGGGTAGGGCGAAAATGAAGCTGAGCACAGGGCCCCACTAACTCTAAATCCGCCATTGTTTGTAACTCTTTGCAGTCTCCTTTGGACTGAACTATCTTGAGTAGTTTTGTATCATCTACAAATTTTGCCACCTCACTGTTTACCCTTTTTTCCAGATCATTTATGAATAAGTTGAACAGTAAAGGTCCTAGTACAGACACCATTGTTTACCTCTCTCCATTCTGAAAGCTGACCATTTATTCCTAACTACTCTATCAACATTGGATCTACCTTGTCCATATGCTTGTGGACCCCTTCAAAAATTCTAGTAGATTGGTGAGGCATGATTTCCCTTTACAAAAGCCATATTGATACTTCCCCAACAAATCACATTTGTCTATGTGTCTGGCAGTTCTGTTCTTTACTATAGTTTCAACCAGTTTGCCCGGTACTGAAGTTAGGCTTACTGGCCTGTAATTGTCGGTTTCGCCTCTGGAGCCTTTTTAAAAAATTGGTGTCACATTAGCTATCCTCCAATCATCTGGTTCAGAAGCTGATTTAAATACATACCATAGTTAGTAGTTCTGCAATTTCACATTTGATTTCCTTTTTTGGTCCTCTTACTATGTTTTTTAGTTTGGGGTATATATTTAAGTTGAGCTTCTGTTATGGTGTCTTTAAAAGTTTCCATGAAGCTTTCAGGGATTTCACTGTTGGCACTGTACCTTTTAATTTCTGTTTAACTAACTTCCTCATTTTTGTGTAGTTTCCCTTTCTGAAATTAAATGCTACCATGGTGGGCTGTTGTAGTGTTTTTCCCTCCACAGGGATGTTAAACTTAATTATATTATGGTCACTTTTACCAAGTGGTTCAGCTATATTCACCTCTTGGACCAGATCCTGTGCTCCACTTAGTACTAAATCAAGAATTGCTTCTCCCCTTGTGGGTTCCAGGACTAGCAGCTCCAAGAAGCAGTCATTTAAGATGTCAACATTAGTACTTCTGTGTATCTACCTCACATTGAATCCCTGCATTTCAGATTATATTTCCCAGAATTAGCCAAAATTAATATATCTTCTGTCCATATTTCTAACTGCCTTTTTAGTATTTTCTGTGTCTCACTTGTTTTAAGAACTTCTGATTTAGTATTTCATTAATGTGCTCTTCCAGATAATTAATGAAGATTTTTAAATAAGACTAGACCTAACAATGATTTCTATGGTGCCCCTCCTAGATAACTTTGTCAACATTATTTATCACTACATTTTATTTAGTCTTTGAGTTGGTTTTCAGTCCGTATGATAGTGCTTCTTCTGTCCATGCCAGTTTGAAACATCCTGTAAAATATGATTTCATGAGACAGTGCATCAAATGCTTTGCTAAAATCTAAATATCTTCTGCTGCATATCATTAATCTACTAATTTTGTAATTAAATCAAACAAAAGCAGGCAACATTTCATTTTTATAAGTTATATACATTTTATAAATGCTGTTTACTGTTAATGATTCTATTAACTATAGAAACTTAACTTCATTATATTCCGATCAGGGTTTCTAATTACATTGTCATGCTTTTCTACTAGTGTTCCCCTTTTATAGATACGGTATTTGTCAGTATTTTAGGACCTTTTCCAATGTGTGCTTTTCTGTCTGTTTCTTCATGGATAGCTGTCTATATGTAAACAATCTGCAATTTGAGAAACCTTGAAGAAAACTAGCCAGTCTTTTCCAAAGCAATCATGGAAAGCTCTGTTCACTTCAAAACATGGAAATATTATCTGTGATGACTTTTCTTCTTTCATTACTATTCATGTGGTTATATGGGGTTTGCTATTCACTTGATCCACTGAAGTCAGTGGAGCTGATCTTCAGCTGGTATAAATTGTCATAACTCCGCTAACTTCAATTTTTATCAGCTGAGGATCTGCCTCAGTATTCAGAAAAAAAATGCTTGTACAGTAAATGTGGGATACCAATTTCACTTACAAATAGTGTGTTTTGAACAGTTGCATTTGGAGTTGTGAAGAATTCTAAATAAGTTTCAAGAATCAGTAAAATTGCATGTTCTTCTTTGAGTGGTTGCACATGTCCATTCCGATTTAGGTGTGCGCTCACCCCGAGCACAGCTGTCAGAATTTTTTTCTCTAGTTGTATCCAGAGGGGCAGCCCAGAAATAGGCAGAGGCAGCTGGTCCAACCCCCCTTGCCGATGATGAGTGGTTTACAGACTGCAGTCTGCCCCAGTGAGTGGGGACTAGATGGTGACTGGCAGTAGCCACTGAGGCAAGGTGGGGATAGAGAGTTGGGGGTTCCTCTGGGTGGGGAGACCCAGATTGTGGGTTACTGCTGGGGGCAGAACCCTGATGTAGAGGGGCACCGGGATCTGGGAGGGACATGGGGGCCGGCGGCAGGCGAGACACCGACCTGCAGGGGGTGCTCCGGGTTGGAAGAGATAATTTCCAGGATGACCAGCAGGAGATGCCGTGCCGGTCAGTCGTCGCCCCACCACAGTCACTCTTCCACTGCATAAGGCGATTATGAAGCCCATCAAGATCCTCTGGCAGACCCCAGCCTCCCTCCCACCAAGAGAACTGAGTGGAAATTCTTTGTGCCTGCCTGGGGCTGTGAATTTCTATTTTCTCGCCCTCCCCCTGGGTCACTTGTGGTGCTGGTGGCCAATGAGAGGGACCATCAGGGCCAGATGGGGTACACCAAGGGCAAAAGAACCCAAAAAGTTGGACCTGTTCGGGAGGAAAGCATATTCAGCTGGAGGTCTCCAACTTCTCATAGTGAACCAGCAAGCGCTGCTGGGTCGCTATGATTTTAATATGTGGGAGACAAAGAACAAGTTTAAAGACAATCAGCAGTTCTCGGCCCTTGTGGATGAGGGCAAGTTGGTTGCCAGAGCCTCTCTGCAAGCGGCGCTGGATGTGGCTGATTCTGTGGCCAGGTCAATGGCCACAGCTGTCATCATGTGCAGGAGCTAATGGTTATAGGCATTCAGGTTCCCTCAGGAGGTTCAGCAGACTTTGCAGGACTTGAACTTTGAAGGCCCTTTCACTCTTTTCAGAACAAACTGATGCTAGGCTTCATGGTCTTAAAGATTCCAGGACGACACTGAAGTCCCTGGGGCTGCATAACCCTGCACAGCCTAGGAGACCATTTAGGCCCCTGCAAAATGGGCGCTAATTCCCCCAGCAGCCCCATCATGATTAGAGAAGGAGAAAGAAGAGGGGTTCAGACGCAGGCCACTCCCACCCTTTTCCTCCACAGGGCCTTCTCAATCAGGCCCACACCGCTCAGGTAACTTGAGACATTCATTTTGACAAGGTGCTCGAGGATGGCATATCAAACCCATAGATCCAGGATCCAACCACCCTGTCTTCTCCAGCTGCCTTTCTCATTTCCTCAAGGCCTGGTAACAGGTTACTTCTGACCTCTGGGTCTTGAGTATGGTAGAGTCAGGGTATACCCTCCAGTTTATTTCTACCCCTCCTTCCCAGACACTTTCCCCACCCCTCTTCAGGGACCCTTCTCATAAATTTCTGCTAGAGCAAGAAATGCAATCACTTCTCCAAATGGGAATGATGGGAGGAAGTTCCACTACAACTAAGGGCAAAGGAGTTCTATTCCCACTACTTTCTGATCTCCAAAGCCAAGGAAGTCTCAGACCAGCCCTAGATCTGCTTTGACTCAACGCTACCTAAAAAAACTGAAGTTCTGCATGAGCTCCTTTGGCTCATCATCCCATCTCTGGTCCCTGAGATTGGTATGCCGCCCTCGACTTGAAAGACGCATATTTTCACATCTCGATATTTTAGGGCCACAGAAGATTTCTCAGATTTGTGGTGAACCAGAGGCATTACCAATTAGTGGCCCTGTCATTTGGTCTTTCAGCCACTCCACAAGTCGTCACCAAGTGGTAGCGGTGTGTCCAATGAAAAGAGGAGTCCATGTGTTCCCATATTGGACAACTGGCTCATCAAAGGCTGGTCCCCAGTGCAAGTGGAGTCCGACATTGCCCTCATACAGTTAACCTTCCCAGAGCTGGGTCTTCTGATAAATGTACAGAAGTCGATCCTAATGCCTGTTCAAAGGATAGAGTTCATAGGGGCAGTTCTTGACTCAACATTGATAAGGGTCCTTCTCCCAGAGGACCTTGATAAGGGTCCTTCTCCCGGAGGACCATTTCTAGTCAATATCATTGTTAATATTCTCCCTTCAAGCACAACCAACCATGACCATCAGAATGTGTTTAAGTCTACTTGGTGATTTGGCTTCCTGTACATATGTAGTACGACATGTGAGGCTGAGACTCAGACCTCTCCAGGCCTGGCTGGGCATGGTGTACTCCCCTTCCAGACATCATCTGGACAGGGTCCTCATGGTGCCGCCTCAAGTCCTCAACTGCTGGAGTGGTGGTTGGTCCGCAAGAGTGGTGGTTGGTCCGCAAGTGGTATGTGGGGTGTGTGTGCTTTTCACAAGGCCCTAACCGTCCACACATCTGGTCTCCAATGCCTTGGCACTCCAGCGCCCCACCTAGGACATCTCAGGAGACAAGTTCTGTGGTCCCAGGAGGAGCTCTCGCTCCAAATCAATACGAGGGAACTCAGAGCAGTCTGCCTAGCTTGTCAGGCATTTCGGCCCCATATTACAAACAAAACAGTTTTGGTTCTCATGGACAATACGTTAGCTGTTAACAGACGAGGTTTCTCCCTTTGGTCTTCCCAGTGTACTGGAGTGCCCCCTCTGGAGGCTTCAGTAGAGCTCATCTTGGACTACCTCCTTTCTCTGAAGGAGCAGGGCCTGGCCCACTCCTTGATCATGGTTCACCTGGCAGCCATCTCGGCATTCTGCCTGAAAATAGACAATAGGTCAGTTTTCTTACATGAGATGGTAATCCGCTTCCTTAAAGGTCTAGAGAGGATATTCCTGCAGATAAAGAATCCAGTCCCCCTCATGGGATCTGAATCTCATCCTTTCGAGATCAGTGGGGCTGCCCTTTGAGCCACTAGCAACATGTTCACAGCTGCACCTGTCTTAGAAGGTAGCTTTTCTAGTGGCAGTCACCTTGACCAGGAGAGTATCGGCAATCCGAGCCCTCACAGCGGAGCCTCCTTATACAATCTTTTTTAAGGATAAGGTGCAGTTAGGCCCACACCCAAGTTTCCTTCCCAGGGTGGTGTCCCAGTTTCCTTGAAACCAACCCATTTTTCTACCAATTTTTTACCCTAAACTGTATGCAAATGGGGAGGAACAACACCTGCACTCCTTGGATGTTAGATGAACCCTGGCGTTTTATATATTGAAAGGACCAAACCATTCCGTAAATATCTGTGTTTCTTCATAGCGATAGCCGAAAAGATGAAGGGTTCCCCATCTTGGCTCAGAGAATCTCATCGTGGATAACGTCCTGTATCAAAGCATGTTATGACTTTGCGGGTGTTTCCCCTCTGCCAAACATTCTACAAGGTCCTAAGCCTTGTTGGTAGCCTTTCTGGCTCAAGTCCCTATTCGAGCTATGTGCAGGGCAGCAATCTGGTCCTTGGTACACAGTTTTTCTATGCATTATGCCATTATTCAACAGGCCAGAAATGATGCGCAATTCGGCTGAGTGGCTCTACAGTTTTATTCCAGAGCAGAGAGACTCAAAAATAGCCCAAAAGACACTGGGAACTAAACCCAGAAGGAAGGCTGAAGAGTAGCCCAAGCAGGTTGGATTAACTTTTGTTTGTATGGACTTATTTTGTGCTTTTGTTATCCCAGAAAAGGGACTGGGCTCTAAGGGTGACCCAGTTGGAGGACTGAGTTATGTGAATCCTCAGAAGTGATCAAAAACCCAGGTGATGGTAAACTGAGGCAGGGAATGTCTGCAGTGCCTCACTCAGCAACACAAGGACAGCCACACCTTATGTTGCTGAGAAACAATATTGTTAAACATTGAGTGAGGTATTATTTCTTTTGATATTTTCCAGAATCAATGCTTTGAAAAACTGTTTCTACATTCTAAGAATTTCTTTCTGTAATTTTTGCAGAAGTGGGATAGAAGGTAACTGTCAATTTAAATACAGGTTTCTTTATGATTAACATGTAAAATGTCTTGATTGTAGTTCATGAAATGATATTGAAATAAAACTTATAATAAACACTGTATATTTGCACAGTTTCACTGCTGCAGAATCCACCTTCTGCTACAGAATTGCGTCTGGAAACCAAGCTTACATTAAAAAAACAAATGTAGCTTTTATATTGAAAAGAACATCTTGAAAACATCAGCCAAGTGTAGTCTGATTCAGTGTTGTCTTCCTGGGTCTGGAGGCAGCTTGGAATAATTTTGAGGTGTGAGCTTCCTCACTCATCTCAAAGGATTGTTAAATCTGAAACCTAAGTAGGACAAGTTAACTGTCAGAATTAATTTATTCACTGCTGATCATTTCAGCAAAAACATTCAGCTATTGTGCTTATCTCATAATTCCTAATGGCCTCCCACACATCATCAGTTGCCTCTGGTCAGCTACCAAAACAAAATTTTTGGCAAATCAAAAACTGAACATATACTTTGGATAAATTAAAGCATAAAATAAATTGTCTTTAATATCTAAGGTAGAAATTTTCAAATTGGCATAAGGGAGTTAAGTGCCCTGCTTTTACTGCAAAGCAATAGGAGTCGGCCAGCCAATGAATGGCTCAGTATCTTTCTATAGATAATAGTTGTGATTTTAATATATGAATATTTAAGACTGTCATGAGCATAAGAGGTCATGGACACTTGGAACAAAACAGATTGATTAATTAGTATGTGATGCTGTATGGAATATGGGTGACCATTTATAATATCGAAACCAATATTACAAAATTGCAATGAATCTTATACAAGATATGCCATGTAAGGTATCCGTGGAAAAGTTATGATTTTACTAAATATGATAAGCTTGTTTATATGTCTGTATCATCTCTGTATTATGAGTTATAAATATGTGTGGTATATTCATATATCAAACTTGTGCTGTGTATCTGGGTGACACCCCCGAGACAGATTGGCATCAGCACTATGCCCTTGATGGGCCATCTAGCAGGCTGGAATTAGCTGTACAATGAACCCATTGAAAGAAGCCAGGGGCTACACCTATGAGTCAGCAGGACATGTAGGGACATGCCTATGGACAAGGGACTCCAAATACTTTTCCATGCCCATGTGCTGTGAGCTTGTGTTTGGGACAAAGGATGTACAAGCCACATGGCAGAGAACATAAAAAGGCAGCTGCATCAGCTCTATTTTGTTTTCAGTCCTGCTTCTCACCTCTGGAGTAACTTGTCTCAAACTGAAGCTTTGAATAAAGGACTGGCAGACCCATCCAAACTTTGGCTGTATTCCAGAGAGGGACTTTACAAAGCCAACTCATCAATGCTGCTAAGAACCTGATATACGGACTCTGAAGTCATATGTATGTATCTGATTGCTTTGACCATTTAACAACTCTTCTTGTTCTTTTCTTTTATAATAAGCCTTTGGTTTTAGATACTAAAGGATTGGCTGGCAGTGTCGTATTTTGGGTAAGATCCAAACTAGTATTGATCTGGTAAGAGACCGGCCCTTTTGGGATCAGAAGAACATTTTGTACAGTGAATAGAGTTTTAAGTAATTTCTCAGTTTACTGGACCTATTTGCTGATTGGGAGCCAGTGACTCGAATGCAATAAAGGGGGCTGTGTGATTTCTTTTTTTCAGCTTCTTGATAACCAATGTAGGGGATCAGGAGCACAGTTTGTAACTGGTTGGTGTTGGTGAATCTAACTACTGTGT
Organism: Trachemys scripta elegans; assembly: GCF_013100865.1. Classification (NCBI taxonomy): domain Eukaryota; kingdom Metazoa; phylum Chordata; order Testudines; family Emydidae; genus Trachemys; species Trachemys scripta. The sequence goes on along the minus strand of NC_048300.1, from coordinate 26,003,319 downwards.
TAACCACCAGTCTTGGTGGAATGTGTTCTCCTTTTTGCAGCCTGCCCTGACCTAGGCATTTTCAGTGTGGGCTACCCTAAGTACCTTGGGTCACAGTATGTACCAAAATTAAATGTATGTTTAACATCACCAACATATTGAGGTTTTCATAAACACAATTTGATACATTTTCTTCTTTATCCACATGGGGGGGGTGTCTCTTGACATTCTCTGAATAATCCTTCATCCCTCAGAGGTCTAGCCTTGCACTGACACTTTTTGCATGACAGATAACACTGTTATGTGAGATGTGTACTGTACATTTCAATTTTCTTAACCATATGTGATATTTTTCTTTGAAAAGAAACTACATTCTACTGAAAACTTCAGTAAGATATTGTATATATTGAAATGTAACTTTCACTGTGTATAAAGTATTAAATCCATTTAAAAAGCAAGCATTCATTTAAAACTGATATTTTAGAACCACCATTTGTGATCTCAGCAAAGATGGCAATATATTTTCTATCCTACTTTATTGCTGCTTTAAAAGTGAGATGGACTTGTATGGTTCCTGGTAGGAATGATTAAGGACTTGAACTGTAACTCCAGATGTCTGGGTTCAGTACTTGCCTCTGCCACAATTTTTCTGTTATCTTGGGCATCTGTCTCTGCTTCAGCTCACCATCTATATAATGAAGGTAAAAATAATTCCTTACCTCATAGGGATTGTTTATTGAGTTTATCTTCAAAACAATATTTGTGAAGTGTTATGAACTTGTAAGTACATTAATAGATCAATTCAGCTTGTTTCTTGCCCCATCTGGTTGTTTAAAAGATCCCCACCTCACCTTGACTTTGCTTTTACAAACAGCATTTGCTCCTTGGCATGGCTGGCAATCACAGAAGGTTGTACATTCATCAATTTAATTCTGCTTCTTGCTAATTCTGGTACACAGGCTGCTGTGGAAATGGGAAGTGAAAGGATTTAAAAGAAAGAAATTTGTTTTTCAATGCTTCATGCTCCCCTCTGTATCTGGGGAAGGAGAGTAATTCCACTTCTGTAATATTGGCCTCTTACCCCAGGAAATCCCAAGGCTTTGCAGGATTTTAGCTCTGTATGTGGTAGCCAGTTTGGATTTACCTGGATTCACCTTTCACCCACCAGACATCTGTTTACTTACAGATGTATTAACTTCTGCTTCCCCTTTGCGTGCTAGGGACCACCTTTTGGGAAGGGTGTGTTCTGTGGTCATCTGTGGCAGAGGAGCTGGCTGAGGATCTGGGAAGGAGAGCAGAGGTAAGGGGCATCTGTGCAGATGCTTCTTCCCTTTTAACAGATCCTTCAGGTGACACATCTGGGAAGATCCATGGAATTCCTTAGAAATTTCCTAGCACCGGAAATAGGTCATATTTTTATTAGAGTTTATGTTTGTTACATCTATATTACACTTATACATTACTTGTTCTCACATAGGCTAGAATGGGGCCTTTATCTTATTCTTAAGTGTGCAGGCTAACTAAAATGATAAGTTGCCATTTGCTGCTTGATCTTTGGAATAGCAATCACAGAAGTAAGATTTGAAGTCATAGAAGTGTTAGCACCTAATTTGATTTCCTGAGCTAGATTAATTAAAAACATCAAGCTTGAACATACTGCTGAAGCCTATGCTATTCTGCATAATGTATTTTTAGGACTTATACATTTTTTTGTGTGGGCTTCAAGAGTGCAAAAGTCAGATTTCACTTTAGTTTGAATGATCAGCATTAACATTTACATCTTTGAAGTTGTTTCCTACTGGTGTTTGGTTAGACTGTTGATGGGTTGATAGTAAAATAATTGACCTTCTAATGGAGAACTCCCCATGCAATCTGCCATTGTATGCAACAGTGTACTAGGATGAGCCTGTTGTTGCATTCGATGAAGTGGATTGTAGCCCACGAAAGCTTATGCTCAAATAAATTTGTTAGTCTCTAAGGTGCCACAAGTACTCCTGTTCTTTTTGCGGATACAGACTAACACGGCTGCTACTCTGAAACCTGTTGTAGTGAGTAGCTGATAAAGCTACTGACTATGTTTTCTTTTCCTTTTGTTCATTTATTTCAGCCAAGCATGAAAACTGCTTATATAATATTATATAATATGATTTGGAGAAAATGCGCATTATTACCAAAGGTGAAAGATTAAAGGTTAAAAACTTATTACAAATTGGAATAATTATATCATTTTGTAAAATGAGCATATAAAAACATTGATTTGGGTATTAAATGGCACACAATTATTTTAATAGATGAAAACTATCAACCAACTAATAAACAAAATAACAAAAATAAACAAGTTATAAACATTTTTAATGCTAGATTTGTAGAAACTCTTCCCAGGATGTGCTTGATCACAACTCCATAGCTACGTTTGCATTCTGAAATAGGCTATATGAATTCCTGTTTTTCTCTGTATGTAGGTGGCCATTCATAATGAAACTTCACATAATTTTAGTGTTTATGCTGTCTGAATTTTCTCTGTAGTTATTAAGTTTCATAAAAGTTTTATTATCAACATGTAATATAACAGTGTGTATCAATTTTGCAAAGAAGTGAATATCAGATAGGTCAGAAAAAATGGGAAGTTGATTGAAAAAGAAATATTTAGAGTTAAGGATAATTTTTTTATGTTACTCTTCAGAAATGAACATTTATCCATCATCAGAGGATAAATACTTTTAAAATGGCTGCCATCTATTATTGTTCTCAAAAGGACTGAGTCTACAGGTTGCCCTCACTTGAAATGGTCACCATTTCCCTACAGTCTGTGCAGGGGGAGGTTTAGGTTGTTCAGAGAAAATATGTCCACCACCTCCCATTGGTAGTAAAGTCAGCCTGCCCTCAGGAGAGATGACAGCCTCAGTATTGTCAGGAGCTGGAGAGGCACTGTGAGGAATAGCTTTATATTCTGTTCTCATCTGTTTAGGTTTTTATAATGCCTTGATCACCATGAAAAAAGCAACAAAGAGTCCTGTGGCACCTTATAGACTAACAAATGTATTGGAGCATAAGCTTTCGTGGGTGAATACCCACTTCGTCAGACGCATATAATGGAAATTTCCAGAGGCAGGTATAAATATGCAGGCAAGAATCAGTCTAGCGATAACGAGGTTAGTTCAATCAGGGAGGATGAGGCCCTCTTCTAGCAGTTGAGGTGTGAACACCAAGGGAGGAGAAACTGCTTTTGTAGTTGGCTAGCCATTCATAGTCTTTGTTTAATCCTGATCTGATGGTGTCAAATTTACAAATGAACTGAAGTTCAGCAGTTTCTTCTTTTGAAGTCTGGTCCTGAAGTTTTTTTGCTGTAGGATGGCTACCTTTAAATCTGCTATTGTGTGTCCAGGGAGGTTAAAGTGTTCTCCACAGGATTTTGTATATTGCCATTCCTAATATCTGACTTGTGTCCATTTATTCTTTTACGTAGGGACTGTCCAGTTTGGCCGATGTACATAGCTGAAGGGCATTGCTGGCACATGATGGTGTATATAACATTGGTGGACGTGCAGGTGAATGAACCGGTAACGTTGTAGCTGGTCTGGTTAGGTCCTGTGATGGTGTCGCTGGTGTAGATATGTGGGCAGAGTTGGCATCGAGGTTTGTTGCATAGATTGGTTCCTGAGTTTGAGTTACTATGGAGCGGTGTGTGGTTGCTGGTGAGAATATGCTTAAGGTTGGCAGGTTGTCTGTGGGCGAGGACTGGCCTGCCTCCCAAGGTCTGTGAAAGCGAGGGATCATTGTCCAGGATGGGTTGTAGATCACTGATGATGCGTTGGAGAACCAACAGAACTCCACTGGCCATCACCTACAGTCCTCAGCTTAAACCTCCCTATCGCATCATCAGTATTGATTAATCTCTAATTATATGATCACATACTATTTTTTACTACATGATTCCGTCTCATTTGGTGAACATGAGGGATAGTGCAAGCTAAATGAGAAGATATAACACAAAATAGTGAATCGTCGTTAAGGCTATGATTTTGTCACAGAGGTCATGGAAGTCATGGAATCCGTGACTTCCAAAAACCTCCATGACTTCAGCCCGCAGGCAGCTGGGAGCTGCAGGTTCCTGCTCCTGCCCGCAACGGCAGAGAGCTGTGGAGTACCTCCACCACCTGAAATGATGGGGGACCGTGGAATTCCGAGCCACTGCAGGCGGCCAGGGGCGCCGGGAGGCTCTGAGTTGGTGGGGGGTGACCCCACAGCTCCTGACTGGGCCCCCACAGCTCCCAGCCCCTGTGGGTAGTGGGGGACCCTGGAGCTCCCGGCCGCTGCAGGTGGTGGGGGTCCCCTGCAGCTCCTGGCCGCCGTGGGTGGTGGTGGACCCTGGAGCTCCCCACTGCTGTGGGCGGCAGAAAGGGCCAGAGCACCTAGCGACTGTGGACAGTGGGGGTCCCCGCAGCTCCTGAGGGGGATCCAAGCTGCCATGGGTTGGGAGTGGGAGGGGACCCTGCAGATCCTGACCGTGGTGGGAGGGCTGTGGTTGGATGGTCGGGGCCCCTGGATCTCCCAGCTGGGCCCCCACAGCAGCTCAGTGGATCTCCATTTTTGTCATGGATATTTTTGGTAAAAGTCAGGGACAGGTCACAGGCTTCCGTGAATTTTTCTTTATTGCCCGTGATCTGTCCATGACTTTTACTAAAAATGTCCATTATAAAATATTAACCTTAATCATCATTACTAAGTGTGTGTTCCCATGCTTTATTTACTCCCCATCAAAATCCTGTTCTGAATGCAGAATTATTAGTTTTCTTTATGGATTTTTCTATGGTTTTCGTCACTATAGTATCTGAGTGCTTCACAAACATTAATGAATATATTTTTGCAAGACCCCTATGAAATAGTTTTATCATCTCCGTTTTACAAATGGGGAACTGAAGCGCAGACGGTGTTTAGACTTTATGAAATGCATTAAGTTGCTTCATGTATTTTACTTATAATGGCTGTATTCCATGCTATTAGATAATACTTAATTGTTTGCTATATAGAAGTAAAATGTTTGTTCCAAACTATGTAACTCACCAAACAAAAGAACTTTACCTAATGCAAAATGCTAAATCCCTATGAAAGATATTATCTCTTGCCCATCAGGAAGGACAATCAAAACTAAATGGGCTATTGTGGGACATCATAATACAAGGACCTTAATTGCCCCTTCATACCCATGAAAGGGCTATATATAAAAGGGCTCGTCCCATCAGCTTGATTTCTGGAAGAAGGAAATAAAAATAATGAACAAGAAAATTTTTCATCTCTTTTGCTGTTTGGACTCTGACAGGGCCAGAGCTATAAAACAGAAGTAGAGATCCTCAGGGTCAACCTGGATTAGCCCTAAAAGACATTCAGAGCTGACAGATTACTACAACTGTCACTTTTAAAAACCATAAACTGTAACTCATTTGTGTAAATAAGTTTTCGTGCTTTAACCTTGTAATAACTCTTTCTTTTCTTAGTTAATACATCCTTAGTTAATTTACTACAGTATTGGCTGTAAGTGTTCATCTTTGGTTTGAGACCTGAGGTACAAATTGACCTGGGGTGAGTGACTGGTCTCTTGGGACTGGAAGCAACCTGAATCTTATGTGATCTTTGATGTATAGCAACCAAGTATCACTAATTCCAGCTTGCCTGGGTGGCACGATAGACTGGAATGTCCTAGGGAACTGTCTGTGACTCCATGGTAAGTGTGCTTCAAGAGTTCACATTTGTTACTGGGTTGGTGAAATTAAATTATAGAGCATACAGTCAGTTGGAGGTGTCTGCCCTGTTTTTTGACCATCTGCCCTTTGTCTGGCACTCATGGTAGTGAACCATTCTAGACACCATGACAGATGCATTCCCAGCAGCACTGAAACTTTTTGAATAGCTTCTTGCATACTAAGACTGTTTCCCCCACACTTATATCTAATGTTACCACACTTATCATTTCTGTAGACATCTATTCAAGACTCCTTTCTGCATTAAAAAAAGTGTCAGCATCTGCTTCTGATGGGTTTAATGCAGAGTTTGGAATCTGTTTACAAGATACATTATTGATTCAAGCTATAACCCATCCCAGCCCCCTTCTTCAAAAGTGCTTAAACTCAAAATGTTGAATGACCGAATCAACAAGAGACAAATGCCTTAATGGAATAAAGCTGCAGCATAGTTAAACTCCTTGTGCCTTGTAAGAAAATCTTTTATGTAGGGCATGAAATTTCCAATATCTACATATCAGTTGAAGGCAAACCTATATGAACTTGATTAATAATTTAGTGGGACTTTAGATAACATCTGTTGGGTTTCCTAAAAAGTTTTGTAATTGGGATGTATATTGAAGTATCAAGACTCTTGAACATGTGGTTGAAATGCAAACTAAAAATTAAACTGGGAATAAACCAAAAAGGGGGATAATTGCTGCTGTTCTTTTCCTCTTCTTTTTCTATTGTCTCCTTGGTTTTTCACTTGTACACTATGTTTTTTTCCGGCTGTGTGTTTCACTCCTTCTCCTCCAGCTGTATCTCTCTTCTTGCCTCCCTTGTCTGTCGCCTTTACATTAGTTTCCCTGCTCACACCTTCTTACTTTTTCTGCCTGCCCAAAAATAGATGTTCCTGCGAATGTTACATAAGAACGGCCATAGTGGGTCAGACCAAAGGTCCACAACACCCTCTGGCAAGGAATTCCAGAGGTTGACAGTGCATTGCATGAAAAAATATTTTCTTGTGTTTGTTTTAAACTTGCTACCTATTAATTTCATTTGGTGACCCCTTGTTCTTGTATTATGAGAAGGAGTAAATAACACTTCCTTATTTACTTTGTCTATACCACTCATGATTTTATAGACCTCTATCATATCCCCCCCTTAGTCACCTCTTTTCCAAGCTGAAAAGTCCCAATCTTATAATCTCTCATCATGCGGAAGCCGTTCTATACCCCTAATAATTTTTGTTGCCCTTTTCTGAACCTTTTCCAATTTCAATATATCTTTTTTGAGATGTGGCGATCACAGCTGCACACAGTATTCAAGGGGTTGGGTGTACGACAGATTTACATAGAGGCAATATGATATTTTCTATCTTATTATCTAACCCTTTTTGATGATTCTAAACATTCTGTTTGCTTTTTTGACTGCCGCTGCACATTGAGTGGATGATTTCAGAGAACTATCCACAATGACTCCAAGATCTCTTTCTTGAGTTGTAACAGCTAATTAGACCCCACCATTTTATATGTATAGCTGGGATTATGTTTTCCAATGTGCATTACTTTGCATTTATCAACATTAAATTTCATCTGCCATTTTGTTGCCCAGTCACCCAGTTTTGTGAGATCCTTTTGTAGCTCTTTGCAGTCTGCCTGGGACTTAACTATCTTGAGTAGTTTTGTATCATCTGCAAATTTTGCCACCTCACTGTTTACCCCTTTTTCCAGATCATTTATTAATATGTTAAATAGGACTCGTCCCGGAACAGACTCCTGGGGGACACCACTATTTACCTCTCTCCATTCTGAAAACTGACCATTTATTCCTATCCTTTGTTTCCTATCTTTTAACCAGTTACCAATCCACGAGAAAACCTTCCCTCTTATCCCATGACTGCTTATTTTGCTTAAGAGCCTTTGGTGAGGGACCTTGTCAAAGGCTTTCTGAAAATCTAAATACATTATATCCACTGGATCTCCTTTGTCCCCCTCAAAGAATTCTAGTAGATTGGTGAGGCATGATTTCCCTTTACAAAAACCATGTTTACTATTTCCCAACAAATTATGTTCATCTATGAGTCTGACAATTTTGTTCTTTACGATAGTTTCAACCAATTTGCCCAGTACTGAAGTGAGGCTTAGGGTATGTCTACACTATAAAATTAAGTCGAATTTATAGAAGCCGGTTTTATAGAAATTGGTTGTATACAGACGATTGTGTGTGTCCCCACATAAAATGCTCTAAGTGCATGAAGTCAGCAGACCGCGTCCACAGTACTGAGGCTAGCGTCGACTTCCGGAGCGTTGCACTGTGGGTAGCTATCCCACAGTTCCTGCAGTCTCCGCTGCCCATTGGAATTCTGGGTTGAGATCCCAATGCCTGAATGATGCAAAACAGTGTCGCGGTGGGTTCTGGGTACATGTCGTCAGGCACCTCCCCCTCCGTCAGAGCAATGGCAGACAATCGATTCGCGCCTTTTTACCTGGGTTACCTGTGCAGACAACATACCACACCAAGCATGGAGCCCGCTAAGCTCAGCTAAGCTCACCATCACCATATGTCCTCTGGGTGCTGGCAGACGTGGTCCTGCATTGCTATACAGCAGCAGCTAATTGCCTTTTGGCAGTAGATGGTGCAGTATGACTGGTAGCCTTCATCGGCGATCTGGGTGCTGGCAGATGTGGGGCTGGCAGACATGGGGCTGCATTGCACACAACAGCAGCCCCTTGCCTTTTGGTAGAAGATGGTATATTATGACCGATATCCGTCGTCATCGTACTGCAGTGGCTGTCAATCATGGGCACCTGGGCAGTCTTGATGATGATGGCTATCAGTCGTAGTATGCTATTTTCTGCCAAGTGCCCAGTATTTTCTGCCAAGCACCCAGAAGATGCCGAGGGCTATCAGTCATGCTGCACTGTCGTCTGCCAGCTTAAGATGTAAAAAATAGATTTGTTCTGTATTCATTTGCTTCCCCCTCCCTCCGTGAAATCAACGGCCTGCTAAACCCAGGGTTTTGAGTTCAATCTTTGGGGGGGGGGGCATTCTGTGTGACAGTTGTTTGTGTTTCTCCCTGATGCACAGCCACCTTTGTTGATTTTAATTCCCTGTACCTGTACGCCATGTCGTCACTCGCCCCTCCCTCCCTCCTTCCGTCCGTCAGATACTAGTTTTGCGCCTTTTTTCAGACCAGACGCCATAGCACTGGGATCATGGAGCCCGCTCAGATCACCACGGCAATTATGAGCACTATGAACACCACGTGCATTGTCCTGGAGTATATGCAGAGCCAGGACATACCAAAGCAAAACCAGGACCAGCCGAGGAGGCGATTGCAGTGTGGCGACGAGAGTGATGAGGACATTGATATGGACATAGACCTCTCACAAAGGACAGGCCCCAGCAATGTGCAAATCATGGTGTTACTGGGGCAGGTTCATGCCGTGGAATGCCCATTCTGGGCCCGGGAAACAAGCACAGATTGGTGGGACCGCATCGTGCTGCAGGTGTGGGACGATTCCCAGTGGCTGCGAAACTTTCGCATGCGTAAGGGCACTTTCATGGAACTTTGTGACTTGCTTTCCCCTGCCCTGAAGCACCAGAATACCAGGATGAGAGCAGTCCTCACAGTTGAGAAGTGAGTGGTGATAGCCCTGTGGAAGCTTGTAACGCCAGATGGCTACTGGTCAGTTGGGAATCAATTTGGAGTGGGCAAATCTACTGTGGGGGCTGCTGTGATCCAAGTTTCCAGGGCAATGAAAGACCTGGTGATATCAAGGGTAGCAACTCTGGGAAATGTGCAGGCCATAGTAGATGGCTTTGCTGCAATGGGATTCCCAAACTGTGGTGAGCCGATAGACGGAACCCAATCCCTATCTTGGCCCCAGAGCACCAAGCCACCGAGTACATAAACCGCAAGGAGTACTTTTCAATGCTTCTGCAAGCCCTAGTGGATCACAAGGGACGTTTCACCAACATCAACGTGGGGTGTCTGGGAAAGGTACATGATGTTCGCGTCTTCAGGCACTCTGCTCTGTTTTGAAAGCTGGAGGAAGGGACTTTCTTCCCGGACCAGAAAATAACCGTTGGGGATGTTGAAATACCTATAGTTATCCTTGGGGACCCAGCCAACCCCTTAATGCCATGGCTCATGAAGCCGTACACAGGCAGCCTGGACAGGAGTCAGGAGCTGTTCAACTACAGGCTGAGCAAGGGCTGAATGGTGGTGGAATGTGCATTTGGACATTTAAAAGCGCGCTGGCGCAGCTTACTGACTCTCTTAGACCTCAGCGAAAAGAATATCCCCATTGTTATTGCTGCTTGCTGTGCACTCCACAATATCTGTGAGAGTAAGGGGGAGACATTTATGGAGGGGTGGGAGGTTGAGGCACATCGCCTGGCCGCTGATTACGTGCAGCCAGACACCAGGGTGGTTAGAAGAGCACAGCAGGGCGCGGTGCGCATCAGAGAAGCTTTGAAAACAAGTTTTGTGACTGGCCAGGCTACGGTGTGAAACTTCTGTTTGTTTGGGAGCATAAGCTTTCGTGGGTAAGAACCTCACTTCTTCAGATGCAAGTAATGGAAATCTCCAGAGGCAGGTATATATCAGTGTGGAGATAACGAGGTTAGTTCAATCAGGGAGGGTGAGGTGCTCTGCTAGCAGTTGAGGTGTGAACAACAAGGGAGGAGAAACTGTTTCTGTAGTTGGATAGCCATTCACAGTCTTTGTTTAATCCTGATCTGATGGTGTCAAATTTGCAGATGAACTGGAGCTCAGCAGTTTCTCTTTGGAGTCTGGTCCTGAAGTTTTTTTGCTGTAAGATGGCTACCTTTACATCTGCTATTGTGTGGCCAGGGAGGTTGAAGTGTTCTCCTACAGGTTTTTGTATATTGCCATTTCTGATATCTGACTTGTGTCCATTTATCCTCTTGCGTAGTGACTGTCCAGTTTGGCCAATGTACATAGCAGAGGGGCATTGCTGGCATATGATGGCATATATGCCATCAGAGCTCTCCAACCTGGAGACTTTCATAAATAACCAACCCTCCACACAAATGGACTTTACTAAAATAAGACAGGAGATCTACATTACACACTTCACCTCTCTACAAAGGAAAAAGGACCGTAAGCTGTCTAAAATCCTACCTGCCACATGGGGCCACAACAGGGGTACCCCTAACTCACCCAGCAATATCGTCAATTTATCCAGCTACACACTCAACCCAGCAGAAGAGTCTGTCCTATCTCGGGGACTCTCCTTTTGCCCCAGCACCCCCACGAACATGATACAGTTCTGTGGTGATCTGGAAGCCTACTTTCGCCGCCTCCGACTCAAAGAATACTTTCATGATAACACTGAACAGCGCACTGATACACAGATACCCTCCCACCAACAACACAGGAAGAAGAACTCCACATGGACTCCTCCTGAGGGTCGAAATGACAGTCTGGACCTATACATAGAATGCTTCCGCCGACGTGCACAGGCAGAAATTGTGGAAAAACAACATCGCTTGCCTCATAACCTAAGTCGTGCAGAACGCAATGCCATCCACAGCCTCAGAAACCACCCTGACATTATCATCAAAGAGGCTGATAAAGGAGGTGCTGTTGTCATCATGAACAGGTCTGACTACCAGAAGGAGGCTGCCAGACAACTCTCCAATACCAAATTCTACAGGCCGCTTTCCTCAGATCCCACTGAGGAATACACTAAGAAACTGCACCATCTACTCAGGACACTCCCTACACTAACACAGGAACAAATCAACATACCCTTAGAGCCCCGACCGGGGTTATTCTATCTACTACCTAAGATCCACAAACCTGGAAATCCTGGACGCCCCATCATCTCGGGCATTGGCACTCTCACTGAAGGACTGTCTGGATATGTGGACTCCCTACTCAGACCCTACGCCACCAGCACTCCCAGCTATCTCCGTGACACCACAGATTTCCTGAGAAAACTACAATGCATTGGTGACCTCCCAGAAAACACCATCCTAGCCACCATGGATGTAGAGGCTCTCTACACAAACATCCCACATACAGATGGAATACAAGCTGTCAGGAACAGTATCCCTGATGATGACACAGCACAACTTATTGCTGAGCTCTGTGACTTTATCCTCACGCACAATTATTTCAAATTTGGTGACAATATATACCTCCAGACCAGTGGCACCGCTATGGGCACCCGCATGGCCCCACAATATGCCAACATTTTTATGGCTGACCTGGAACAACGCTTCCTCAGCTCTCGTCCACTCATGCCCCTTCTCTACCTACGCTATATTGATGACATCTTCATCATCTGGACCCATGGGAAGGAGGCCCTGGAAGAATTCCACCATGCTTTCAACAGCTTCCACCCCACCATCAACCTCAGCCTGGACCAATCTACACGGGAGGTCCACTTCCTGGACACCACCGTACAAATAAACGATGGCCACATTAACACCACCCTATACCGAAAACCCACCGACCGCTACGCCTACCTTCATGCCTCCAGCTTCCACCCCGGTCACACCACACGATCCATCGTCTACAGCCAAGCACTAAGGTACAATCGCATCTGCTCCAACCCCTCAGACAGAGACCAACACCTACAAGATCTTCACCAAGCATTCTCTAAACTACGATACCCACACAAGGAAATAAAGAAACAAATCAACAGAGCCAGACGTGTACCCAGAAGCCTCCTGCTACAAGACAGGCCCAGAAGAGAAACCAACAGAACTCCACTGGCCATCACCTACAGTCCTCAGCTTAAACCTCTCCAACGCATCATCAGTGATCTACAACCCATCCTGGACAATGATCCCTCACTTTCACAGACCTTGGGAGGCAGGCCAGTCCTCGCCCACAGACAACCTGCCAACCTTAAGCATATTCTCACCAGCAACCACGCACCGCACCATAACAACTCTAACTCAGGAACCAACCCATGCAACAAACCTCGATGCCAACTCTGCCCACATATCTACACCAGCAACACCATCACTGGACCTAACCAGATCAGCTACAACATCACCGGCTCATTCACCTGCACGTCCACCAATGTTATATCATATGCCAGCAATGCCCCTCTGCTATGTACATTGGCCAAACTGGACAGTCACTACGCAAGAGGATAAATGGACACAAGTCAGATATCAGGAATGGCAATATACAAAAACCTGTAGGAGAACACTTCAACCTCCCTGGCCACACAATAGCAGATGTAAAGGTAGCCATCTTACAGCAAAAAAACTTCAGGACCAGACTCCAAAGAGAAACTGCTGAGCTCCAGTTCATCTGCAAATTTGACACCATCAGATCAGGATTAAACAAAGACTGTGAATGGCTATCCAACTACAGAAACAGTTTCTCCTCCCTTGTTGTTCACACCTCAACTGCTAGCAGAGCACCTCACCCTCCCTGATTGAACTAACCTCGTTATCTCCACACTGATATATACCTGCCTCTGGAGATTTCCATTACTTGCATCTGAAGAAGTGAGGTTCTTACCCACGAAAGCTTATGCTCCCAGTACTTCTGTTAGTCTCAAAGGTGCCACAGGACCCTCTGTTGCTTTTTACAGATTCAGACTAACACGGGTACCCCTCTGATACTTCTGTTTGTTTGTCCTTGATGAACCCTCCGCCCCACCGCCCCACCCAGTTCACATTTCTTCCCTGTAAACCAACAACCCCCCGCCCTCTACTCCGGGTTCCAGCCCAGGGCCCTGTGGACTGCAGCTGTCTATAGTGCCTCCTGTAACAGCTGCATGACAGCTACAACTCCCTGGGCTACTTCCCCATGGCCTCCTCCAAACACCTTCCTTATTCTCACCACAGGACCTTCCTCCTGGGGTCTGATAACGCTTGTGCTCCTCAGTCCTCCAGCAGCACACCCTCTCACTCTCACTCTCACTCTCCTTGCACCTCTTGCTCCCAGCTCCTCACACTCGCACCACAAACTGAAGTGAGCTCCTTTTAAAACCCAGATGCCCTGATTTGCCTGCCTTAATTGATTCTAGCAGTTTCTTCTTAACTGGCTCCAGGTGTTCTAGTTAGCCTGCCTGCCTTAACTGGTTCTAGCAGGTTCCTGTTTACTCTAGTGCAGCCCCTGCTCTGGTCACTCAGGGAACAGAAAACTACTCATCCAGTGACCAGTATATTTGCTCTCTACCAGATTCCTGTACCCCACTGGTCTAGGTCTGTCACAATACATACTGTATGTATTGCTGTCCAGTGGGGAAGGTGCCAGTGCCCTTTTAAGGGGTGGGGGGAGGAGACAAGTGTTTCTGGGCTAACACACCTCAGGAGCTTCTGCTTAATGTGTGCTGCTTAATGGACTCCGTCCTTCCCTAGGGGGCTGTTTGTTGGTCCAACTCCTACACTGAAGAGCTATTTTTTTTGAGAAATCCATCCATACTGTACATATACATTTAGAATATACCTGGATCAGAGTAGATTTAGATCTGTGATGCAAGACAAGAAGATTTTGTTTTCCCAGGAAGACATTCATGTGGATGTTCCAAAGTTAGCTTTTGAATGCCATACGGTACCCCCACATGGTAATCACGCGGGCTTGCTATTTACAACTGCCTCAAACAAAGCCGATCAAAGCACACGTGAAGAAAGGCCTTCCAATTATAAGAACTTAATTAACAATTTGTCAGTTTTTAATCCTGAAAAATGGCAAGAGAATCCAGAGAATCCCCATGTCAGAGAAAAGGAAATAAGAGCATTGGCTGATCAACTGAGGGATTTGTTGAATTCAAGGCTTTTGGAGGAAAAAACATTCCTGGTAAACTTATAAAATTCGTCCTTGCAGTGGACACCCTTGCTGCAAGCAATGCTGACTGCGAAAGGGGATTCAATGTGATGAACAACATCATTACAGTGAAACGGACTGCACTTACCACTCATCATGTGGCAGACTTGCTATTCATTTCATGTGTGGGACCTCCTTATACTCAGTGGAATCCCATGCCATATGTGAAATTGTGGCTTGGGAAGGGCCGACGTGCAGCACATTCATCTTGAGGCATGGCATGACAACAGGGACAGCAGCGAGAGCAGCTGTATGGCCCAATGTAGGAGTTGCTATAAGGATGCTTTGCTCCATCCAATCCTTCCCATGGATGCCCCTTTCTTGCTCCCACTGGGCTGGCCCACTCACACCTTCCACATGCCAAGACTGAGCCGGGGGCTGGGGCAGCTTTGCTGTGGGTAGTGGTTCCCATTGGAGCTGCAGCCCCCACCTGCCACCCCCTATTGCTTGTGTTGTTGCTGCTGCATGCCCCCCAGATCTCCGTCTCCTCCCCTGTCTCCCGGGCGGCTCCCTCCCACAGCCTGGAAGAGAGAACAGCAGCTGCTGAGGCTGGAAGTTTTCCTGGGGACACCATTAAGCAGCAACCCAAAAGCTGGGTGCCCACAGATGTGCTGGCAGTGCCCAGCCAGACCTTGCCTCTTACAGAAGTTCCTGAGGTGTGAGCAGCAGAAATACTGTCTCCCCTGTCCCCCCACCCCTCAAATGGGCACCGGCGCCCTCCCCATGGGATAGAAATACATACAGTATGTATGTGTATGTGTATGTGTATGAATGTGTCACAAACAATGCAGCTGCACCCTGCCGCCGACCCACAGCGACCCCAGCAACCAGCCCCTGTGGGCTGCTGCTGCCTGCAGAGAGCCAGCAGATGCTGCTGGGCTGGGTCTGCCAAGGAGTAAGTAACCAAGGCAAAAAACATAGCCAGCCAGCCAGGGAGGGAGCCAGAGGGGCAAGGGACTGCGTTGCATCATGCCCACCAGTGCCCCGCTTTCCCTAGATCTTCCCTATTTCCTAGCAAGTCAGATATCAAGGATTTTTTAATCTCCCTTCCAGGCACATAAAAGAGTGCAGGGGGCATACCAATGGGTGGCTAGTAGTAGGGGAAGGCAAGGGTGAATGAAGGACAGCTGGAATAGCCTTCATGAAATATACAAGATATTTAGAGAAAGTTTTGTCAATTTCAGCCTCTGCACTTTGCAGGCAGGACAAAACAAAAAGAGATCTGAGATTGCACCCTATGGCCTAAGGACATTTCAGGTGTTTAAATCAATATATAAAGAGGGTGGAATGAAAACTACTATTTCTTTCAAAGGAGGCACAATAATTTCCCTGAATATCCAGTTTTCCCCTCCAATCCCTTTGTGGTTTTGTCTATGGGGGCTATTTGCTTTCCCTGTGAATCTTTAGTTGCTTTAGCAAAATTGCTTTGCCCAAAATAAACCCTGATCATCATGACACATCTTCCCACCATGTTCTCCATGCTTTTTGTGTTTTTTTTTAAACAGTAACATTTCAAAGAGGATCTGCAAGCAGTTTGGACATCACAACCATGGCCCCCAAAGTTCCATTAAACCTCTCCACCAGGCCACTGGTTTGATGGTGGTAAGGGGTGGCAACCAAGTGATTCACCCCATGAGCTTCCCACAGGTTTTTCATGGTCCCTGCCAGGAAATTAGTTCCCGAATCTGTAAGGATGTTGGAGGGCCAACCTACCCTGGCAAAAATGTCTGCTAATGCCTGGCACACACTTTTAGCCCTGGTGTTGCTTAAGGGTACTGCTTCCGGCCATCGGGTAGCAAAATCCATGAAAGTCAGTATGTACTGCTTTCCTCTGGGTGTCTTCTTTGGGAAAGGACCCAGAATATCCACAGCTCCTCGCTGAAATGGGACCTCAATTATGGGTAGTGGCTGGAGAGGGGCTTTGACCTGGTCTTGGGGCTTTCCCACTCGTTGGCACACCTCACAAGACTGGACATAATTAGCAACGTCTTTGCCCATTCCCTCCCAGTGGAAGGACTTCCCCAACCGGTCTTTGGTTCTGTTCACCCCAGAATGGCCACTGGGATGATCATGGGCTAATCTCAAGAGCTTTACCCGATACTTAGTGGGAACTACCAACTGTCTTTGAGGATGCCAGTCTTCCTGGTGCCCACCAGAAAGAGTCTCCTTGTATAAAAGTCCTTGTTCTACCACAAACCGGGATCGGATAGAAGAGCTGACAGGCGGTGGGGTGCTCCGTGCTGCCGCCCAAGCTTTCTGAAGGCTGTCATCTGCTTCCTGCTCGGCCTGGAACTGTTCCCTTGATGCTGGAGACATCAGTTCTTCCTTGGACTGTGGACTTGGGCTTGGTCCCTCTGGAAGTGATGCAGGTGCTGGGGCTGTTTCCATTGACTGTGAACCGCTGTCCGCTGGTGCACTATGTGGTATTTCAGGCTCTGGCTGAGCCTCTTGGGTAGGGTTATCTGCTGCTTCTGCCAGTTCAGGCTTGCTAGTGCCCTCTGGCGTTGGAGTGGTAGACGGGTTTGCAAGCGCTGGACTCAGTGCTGGCAATGGTTCTGTTGTTGGTTGCGTTGCCAGTTCCGGTTCTGGAACTGGCTTTGGCTGGGTCTCTGGGATTGGATCCACTACGGCTGTTGCAGTCATTGGCAGGGGATCCGGTTCCACCACCTTTGGCTGGGTCTCTGGTTACACAGACAGGGCCCTGGGAGACAGCTCAGGAACAGGGATGGGGGTGGAGGCTTGCTTAGCCTGGCTGCGGGTGACTATTCCCATCCTTTTGGCTAACTTCACCTGGTTGGCCAAGTCTTCCCCCAGCAGCATGGGGATGGGATAATTGTCATAGACTGCAAAAGTCCACATTCCTGACCAGCCCTTGTACTGAACATGCAACTTGGCTGTAGGCAAGGTTACAGACTGTGACATGAAGGGTTGAATTGTCACTGGAGCTTCCAGGTTGATGAGTTTGGGGTCTACTAGGGATTGGTGGATAGTCGACACTTGTGCCCCAGTGTCCCTCCAAGCGATAACCTTCTTTCCGCCCACTCTCAAGGTTTCCCTTCACTCCGAGGGTATGAGAGAGGCATCTGGGCCTGGGGATCTTTGGTGTGATTGGGGTGTAGTGAACTGTAATCTGTTGGGGTTTTTGGGGCAGTGGGCCTTTATATGTCCCAGTTCATTACATTTAAAACATCGCCCTGCTAAGGTATCACCGGGGCGATGTAGGTTGGTGGAGACTGGTGTGGTGGGGTGAGAAGGCGTCTGGGGTTTCCCTTGGAATGTGGGTGGGGCCTTGGGTTGTCTCCGGTGGTAAGGTTTTGTTTCGGATTGCCCCTTCTGATATTCGCTCCAACTGCTACTAGTTTTTTTCTTTTCTGCCACCTCCACCCATTTGGCTCCAATCTCCCCCGCCTCGGTTACAGTTTTGGGCTTCCCATCTAGGATGTACCTTTCTATTTCCTCAGGCACACCCTCTAAAAACTGCTCCATTTTTACTAGGAAAACAAGATCTTCCAGAGATTTAACATTTGCTCCTGATACTCAGGCATCACAATTTTTGTCAATGTGGTAGGCATGTCGGGTAAATGACACGTCTGGTTTCCACCTTAGGGCTCTGAACCGCCGACGGGCATGCTCGGGTGTTAGCCCCATTCTGATTCTGGCCTTGTTTTAAAAAGTTCATAACTGTTCATGTGTTCCTTAGGCATTTCAGCTGCCACCTCTGCTAAGGGTCCACTGAGCTGCGGCCTCAACTCTACCATGTACTGGTCTGTAGTGATGCTGTACCCAAGGCAGGCCCTTTCAAAATTTTCTAAGAAGGCCTCCGTATCATTGCCTGCCTTGTAGGTGGGGAATTTTCTGGGATGGGAAGTGGTACCTGCAGAGGAGTTGCTAGGATTGGCTGGTATATCCGGCCTAGCCCTTGCTAATTCCAGTTCATGCTTCCTCTCTTTTTCCCTCTCCTCCATCTCTTTTTCTTTCAGATCCATAGCTCTCTTGTGGGCCTCCTCTTTGGCTTTCTCTTCAGCTTCTTTCTCAGTTTTTTTAATTGAAGCAGTCTCTGATGTTTTTTTTTTCATTTTCTTCTGCTTCTAGTCTGGCCAGTTCTAGTTTGTTAGCTACTTCTTTGGTAGTCATTTCCCTGTTTTCTTGTGCTGGGCCATACCCCTCTGCAGTTGACTGAAACTGGGATGCACTCAGCTCAGGCAGCAGAGACTTTCTAACTAGCTATCCCCGAGCAATAGAAAGAAAAAAAAGAAACAATTCAGCTTGTAAATTCTTTTTGCCAGCTGTTTGCTCACTGCTTGACTCCTTCTCTTAACAAAGACCCTTGTTAAAAAAACTTAACACCTCTGCCTTCAGGCAAGGAGAGATAAGATATGCATCTACCTACAGCTCTGCTTTCCAAGCAGCTAGAAAGGAGAAAAAATAATCTTACTGGCTTTCGGTTTAAAATGATCCCACCGCTCTGCCACCATGTCAAGGCTGCTTCCCCACTCCGAACTTTAGGGTACAAATGTGGGGGCCTGCATGAAAACTTCTAAGCTTAACTACCAGCTTAGATCTGGTCCGCTGCCACCACTCCCAAATGTGCTAATTCCCTTCCCTGGGTAGCCTTGAGAGACTCTTCACCAATTCCCTGGTGAATACAGATCCAAACCCCTTGGATCTTAAAACAAGGAGAAATTAACCATCCCTCCTCCTACCTCCCACCAACTCCTGGTGGATCAAGATCCAACCCCCTTGGATCTAAAAACAAGGAAAAATCAATCAGGTTCTTAAAAAGAAGGCTTTTAATTAAAGAAAAAGGTAAAAATCAACTCTGTAAAATCAGGATGGAAACTAACTTTACAGGGGAATCAAACTTAAAGAGCCCAGAGGAATCCCCTCTAGCCTTAGGTTCAAAGTTACAGCAAACAGAGATAAACACTCTAGCAAAAAGGTATATTTACAAGTGGAGAAAACAAAGATAAAAAACTAACACGCCTTGCCTGGCTGTTTACTTACAAGTTGGAAATATCAGAGACTTGTTCAGAAAGATTTGGAGAGCCTGGATTGATGTCTGGTCCCTCTCAGTCCCAAGAGCGAACAACCCCCAAAACAAAGAGCACAAACAAAAGCCTTCCCCCACCAAGATTTGAAAGTATCTTGTCCCCTTATCGGTCCTTTGGGTCAGATGTCAGCCAGGTTACCTGAGCTTCTTAACCTTTTGCAGGTAAAAGGATTTTGGAGTCTCTGGCCAGGAGGGATTTTATAGTATTGTACACAGGAGGGCTGTTACCCTTCCCTTTATAGTTATGACAATGATTTTTAACTATATATCAATTTTAGAAACCAATATAATTAAAGTGGTACAGTTCCTGGTGTGAATGCACATATACCAGTTGTTCCAATTAACTATATCAGTTTCTAAACAATAAAATTAAATGGATAAAAAAACTCATGTATACAAGCCCTTCATATATGAAATCAGTCAGGACACTCCCTCTGTATTTCCATGTCCCTGTCTGTAAAATGCCCATGTTACCAACATCACAGAGGTGTTGAGGCTTAATCAATGTTTATGAAGTTGGATGAAAGACACAATTTAAATGAAACATATTTACTCAGGGGAAGATAATCAGGCATGCCACTCAAAGGCTTACACATGAAAGCAGGAAGGTTTAAGGGCATGCCTACACTTGGATTTTAGTCACTGGTGTGCCTACACCAATGTAACTGTAGTGGTATTGCATTAATGCAAACCCCTACTGTATATGCACTTACTGGTGTAAAGAGTGACTTGAACTAAGGTTGCCAACTTTCTGATTGCAGAAAACTGAACATCCTTGCCCCACCTCTGCCCTGCCCAGAGGCCCTGCCCCTGCCCTGCCCCATCTCCAAGGCGTGGGGCCTTGGAGTGAGTGGGGCCCCACTCACTCCATCCCCCACCTTCCATTGCTTGCTCATTTTCACCAGGCTGGGGTAAGGGGTGGGGTGTGGAAGGGGGTGAGGGCTCCAGCTGAGAGTGTAGGCTCTGGGGTGGGGCCAGAAATGAGGGGCTTGGAGTGTGGGAGGGAGCTCCGGGCTGGGGCAGGGGGTTGAGGTGCAGATAGGAGATGAGGGCTCTGGTGTGGGGCTGGGGGGGCTGGTGTGCAGGAGGGGGCTCCAGGCTGGAGCTGAAGAGTTCGGAGTGTGGGAGGGGGTGCAGGCTCTGGGAAGGAGTTTGGGTGCGGAAAGGGACTCAAGGCTGAGGCAAGGGATTGAGATGTGGGAGGGGGTGCAGGGTGTGGGCTCTGGGAGGGAGTTTGGGTGCGAGATGGGGCTCAGGGCTAGGGCAGGGGCTGAGGTGCGGGCTCCAGGCAGCGCTTATCTCAAACAGCTCCTGGAAGTCGCCGGCATTTCCCTTTGGCTCCTAGGCAGAGGTGCAGCCAGGTGGCTCTCCGCGCTGCCCCCGTTCACAGGCACTATCACTGCAGCTTTCATTGCCCATAGTTCCCAGCCAATGGGAGCTGTGGAGCCAGCGCTTGGGGCGGGGGCAGCGCACAGAGCCTCCCTGACCACCCCTGCACCTAGGGGCAGCATGGACATGCCGGCCACTTCCAGGAGCTGTGTGGAGCCAGGGCAGGCAGAGAGCCTGCCTTAGCCCCACTGTGCCACTGACTGGACTTTTAACAGCCCGGTCAGTGGTGCTGACTGGAACTGCCGGGATACCTTTTTTTAACCAGGCATTCCGGTCGAAAACTGGACACCTGGCAACCCTGACTTTGACTGATGTAGCTTATCCATAGCCTTGGAGCATGGAAGTCTCCACCTCCATTCACTACAGTGCTGAGGTAATTGGTGTATGTTTGATTTTAAGGGTATGTCTACACTACGGGATTAATCCGAATTTATATAATTCGAATTTTGGAAACAGATTGTATAAAGTCGAATGTATGCGGCCACACTAAGCACATTAATTCGGTGGTGTGCGTCCATGTACCGGGGCTAGCGTCTATTTCTGGAGCACTGCACTGTGGGTAGCTATCCCATAGCTATCCCATAGTTCCCGCAGTCTCCTCCACCCATTGGAATTCTAGGTTGAGATCCCAATGCCTGATGGGGCCAAAAACATTGTTGTGGGTGGTTCTGGGTATATTCTCCCCCCTCTCCAGGGAAGCAACGGCAGACAACCATTTCGTGCCTTTTTCCTGGGTGAATAGTGCAGACGCCATACCACGGCAAGCATAGAGCCCGCTCAGCTCAAGACAGCAGTCATGAACATTGTAAACACCTCGCATGTTATCGTGCAGTTTATGCTGAACCAGAACCTGCAAAACCAGGGGTCAAGGAGTAGGCTACGGCAGCACGGCAGCAAGAGTGATGAGGATATGGACATGGAATTCTATCAAACTGCGGGACCCGGTGCTTTGGAGATCATGCTGTTAATGGGGCAGGTTATAGCTGTGGAATGCCGATTCTGGGCCCGGGAAACAAGCACAGACTGGTGGGACCACATAGTGTTGCAGGTGTGGGACAATTCCCAGTGGCTGCGAAACTTTCGCATGCGTAAGGGCACTTTCATGGAACTTTGTGACTTGCTTTCCCCTGCCCTGAAGCGTCAGAATACCAAGATGAGAGCAGCCCTCACAGTTGCGAAGCGAGTGGCAATAGCCCTGTGGAAGCTTGCAACGCCAGACAGCTACCGGTCAGTCGGGAATCAATTTGGAGTGGGCAAATCTACTGTGGGGGCTGCTGTGATGCAAGTAGCCAAAGCAATCACTGAGGTGCTGCTATGAAAGGTAGTGACTCTGGGAAATGTGCAGGTCATAGTGGATGGCTTTGCTGCAATGGGATTCCCAAACTGTGGTGGGGCGATAGATGGAACCCATATCCCTATCTTGGCACCGGAGCACCAGGGTACCCAGTACATAAACCGCAAGAGGTACTTTTCAATGGTGCTGCAAGCACTTGTGGATCACAAGGGACGTTTCACCAACATCAACGTGGGCTGGCCGGGAAGGGTTCATGACGCTCGCGTCTTCAGGAACACTAATCTGTTTAAATGGCTGCAGCAAGGGACTTACTTCCCGGACCAGAAAATGACCATTGGGGATGTTGAAATGCCAATAGTTATTCTTGGGGACCCAGCCTACCCCTTAATGCCATGGCTCATGAAGCCATACACAGGCAGCCTGGACAGGAGTCAGGAGCTGTTCAACTACAGGCTGAGCAAGTGCAGAATGGTGGTAGAATGTGCATTTGGCCATTTAAAAGGTCGCTGGCGATCGTTACTGACTCGCTCAGACCTCAGCCAAACCAATCTCCCCATTGTTATTTCTGTTTGCTGTGTGCTCCACAATCTCTGTGAAAGTAAGGGGGAGACCTTTATGGCGGGGTGGGAGGCTGAGGCAAATCGCCTGGCTGCTGATTACGCGCAGCCAGACACCAGGGCGATTAGAAGAGCATACCAGGAAGTGCTGTGCATCAGAGAAGCTTTGAAAACCAGTTTCATGACTGGCCAGGCTACAGTGTGAAATTTCTGTTTGTTTCTCCTTCATGAAAACCCGCCCCCTTTATTGACTCATTCTCTGTAAGGAACCCACCCTCCCCCTTCCCCCAGCTTGCTTTCAAAGGAAATAAAGTCACTATCATTTAAAAATCATGTATTCTTTATTAATTGATTATAAACATAGGGAGAGAACCGACAAGGTAATCTGGGTGAGGTTTGGGAGGAGGAGAGGAGGGAAGTAAAGGCCACTGAAAAAATTCAATATAATGACAGCCTTTTGGTTGGGCTGTCCACTGGGGTGGAGTGGGAGGTAGCACAGAGCCTCCCCCCCCCCCCGTGTTCTTACACGTCTGGGTGAGGAGTATATGGAACATGGTGAGGGGGGATGGAGGTTATACAGCGGCTGCAGCGGCAGTCTGTTATCTTGCTGCCGTTCCTGAAGCTCCACCAGACCCCGGAGTATGTCTGTTTGCTCACGCAGCAGCCCCAGCGTTGCAGCCTGCCACCTCTCATCTCGAGCGTCCCTCATGACCTCACGTTCACTGGCATCTTTCCTAAATTTAGATACCATGTCCTTCCATTCATTCAAATGAGCTCTTTCATTGCGGGTGCATTCCATTATTTCTGTGAACATCTCGTCTCGCGTCCTCTTTCTCCTCCGCCTTATCTGAGATAGCCTTCGGGACAAGGGGGAGGCTTGAAAAATTTGCAGCTGCAGGAGGGAGGGTTGAAAAAAAGGAAAGAAGATTTTTAAATGATACATTTTACAGAACAATGCTTATACTCTTTCATAGTGAACAACACTATTCACATTACATAGCACATGTGATTTCAGTACAAGGTCGCATTTTCCATCTTAATATTGAGTGCCTGTGGCTTTGGTGTTAGAGATCACAGACGCAGGTCCGGGCAATAGAATTCAGCTTGCATGCGGCCATGGTAAGCCATTGTCTTTTGGCTTCTGCTCCCTCCTTTCCCACATACCAAGCAAAGCCCGTTGACTGCTGCGTTTTTCCTGTTAACCTTCAGCAGCAGCAAACAAACTAACCCCCCCCATCCAATTCTCTGGGATGATTGCTTTATCCCTCCCCCCACCGCGTGGCTGGTATCAGGGAAGATCCCTGCAGAAACCAAACTAACCCCCCCACCCTCCCCTCCTGCCATGAATTATCTGGGATGATCGCTGTACCCCTCCCCCCACCGCGTGGCTGGTATCAGGGAAGATCCCTGCTAGCCAAACGCGAAAAGCTCAGGGCCAATTCCCCCCCACCCCCCACCCCGCGCTTGGCTAACTGCAGGGAAGGATTTCTTTTCAGCCACAGGCAAACAGCCCAGTAGGAACGGCCACCTCTGTCCCCTTAATTAAATTCCCATATTTCAACCAGGTTACCATGAGCGATATCACTCTCCTGAGGATTACACAGCGAGATAAAGAACGGATGTTGCTTGAATGCCAGCAAATACCGGGACCATATGCTGCCAGGCTTTGTAATGCAATGATACCAGATTACTTGCTGCTAGCATGGCGTGGTCAAGTGTCCTATCATGGAGGATGGAATAAGGCTGCACTGCCCAGAAACCTTGTGGCAAGGCTTTTGGAGTACCTCCAGGAGAGCTTCATGGAGATGTCCCTGGAGGATTTCCACTCCATCCCCAGACACGTTAACAGACTTTTCCAGTAGCTGTACTGGCTGCGAATGCATCCCAAGTCCTCAGGGCAAAGTAATCATTAAAAAACGCTTGTTTTAAAAGCAAGTTTTATATTTTAAAAGGTAAGCTCACCTGAGGTCCCTTCCATGGGGTCATGGTCTTGGATATTGGCTTGGGAGGGTTGGGAGGGTACTTCAGTCAGGCTGAGAAAAAGATCCTGGCTGTTGGGGAGAACGGAGTGCTGGGTGCTCTCCGCAAGCTCGTCCTCCTCCTCCTCCTCCTCCTCTTCCCCGTCCGCAGAATCCTCAGGTGTAGCTGATGAGATTATCCCCACCTCAGAATCCACGGTCAGAGATGGGGTAGTGGTGGCAGCCCCCCCTAGAATTGCATGCAGCTTGGCATAGAAGCGGCATGTCCGCGGCTCTGACCCGGAGTGACCATTTGCCTCCTTTGATTTTTGATAGGCTTGTCTGAGCTCCTTGACTTTCACGTGGCGCTTATCTGAGTCCCTATTGTGGCCTCTCTCCATCATGCCCTTGGAGATTTTTTCAAAAGTTTTGGCATTTCGTCTTTTCGAACGAAGTTCTGCTAGCACTGAATTCTCTCCCCATATAGCGATCAGATCCAGTACCTCCCGTACGGTCCATGCTGGTGCTCTTTTTCGATTATCGGCCTGCATGGTTACCTGTGCTGATGAGCTGAGCTATCTGTGGTCACCTGTGCTCTCCACGCTGGGCAAACAGGAAATGAAATTCAAATGTTCGCGGGACTTTTCCTTTCTACCTGGCCAGTGCATCCGAGTTCAGATTGCTGTCCAGAGCGGTCACAATGGTGCACTGTGGGACAGCTCCCGGAGGCCAATATCATTGAATTGTGGCCACACTTACCCTAATTCGAAATGACAATATCGATTTTGGCGCTACTCCGCTCGTCGGCGTGGAGTACAGAAATCGATTTAAAGAGCCCATTATTTTGAAATAAACGGCTTCGTTGTGTGGATGGGTGCAGGGTTAATTCGATTTAATGCTGCTAAATCCGAATTAAAGTCATAGTGTAGACCAGGCCGAACAATAATAATGCAAGATGTCAAGTAATTGACCCAATAGGAATTAGTTAATCAGAGATTTAGTCAATGATTAATACAGAAAGAAAGTATACTTTTCCACCCTCTTTCAATGGTGAAGAGATGGCATCTTGTTTCTCTCATCTGTACCTGGTGAAATTATGGCAGCTTGTTAACTCCCAACCTAATTCCCAAAAACTCTTTCCTTTTTATAGGGTGTGAGACAAAGAAATTCCTTTGTGGGGAGAGAAAAGTTACTTTTCAACAGTTAATCCCACTGTGATCTGTTTTGCATCTCCCCATTTAGTTCACTACTCATGGAATTTCTTTTACAATATCTCACTCTACATGATTGATAAACTAAAGGGATTTCTAATTCAATTACCATATATACTTGATCATAAGCCGGTTAGTTTATAAGCCGACCCCCCCAAGATGGATAAGTAAAAATGGACAATTTTTATGACCCGTTCATAAGCCAACCCTATAATTCAGGGATCAGCAAACTTTGGCTCCCGGGCCATGAGGATAAGCGCTGGTGGGCCAAGAGCACCAGCTGCTTACCCTGATGGGCTGGGACAGCAACTGATGGGGAAATTTTTGAGTGGGGAGAAGCTGGGCGTCAGGGGAGTAACCCCTGTGACTACCCCCCACATGACCCCACTCCTAGCCTGGGATCCCCACACTCTCCCCATCCCATCCCTTCCGACCTTATCTGGGGAGGGCCAAGGGAGGATGTCTCTGGCCTGGCAGGAGCTGCTCCGGCAGGCTGGCAGTGCGGCTGCAGCCTGCTCCGGCGGACCAGACCAGGCAGCATGGCCACAGCATGTTCCAGCAGGCTGGGCCGGGCGGCACGGCCGCAGCGTGCTCCGGTGGGCCTGGCAGCGTGGCCACAGCCTGCTCTGGGGGGCGGGGCCGAGCGGCACAGCTGCAGCCTGCCAGCCCCGGAGCTGCAGCTGCTGCGGAGGTTGGGGGGAGAGCAGCCTGGCCAGAAGTGGAGAGACTCTGGCCCCACCTCTTCCCTTCTGGCTCTGCTGGCTGTTCTGCCCCTCCTTGCTCCCTCTGTTGGGGGGAGGGGCTGTGTCCCACCTTTCCCTCTCTATACCCGTTCAGAAGCCGGCCCCCTTCTCTGGTGCTTCCCTTTTTTACTAAAAAAATTTGGCTTATGAACGAGTATATACAATTACTAACAGCTGTGGTAACAGGCAGGTCCTAATATCTTTCAATGGGTCATCATTTCATACATAACAGAAAAAACCTGCAATCCCAGAACTTAATTGGATCAAAAGCACCCCTTATAGTTACCCAGTCTTATTTATTATAACACACATCTGTAGTAAAATCATCCTTTGTTAGTTTCCAGGAGTCCAACCCTGGACCTCTGGATTAGATTAATGGAATTAAAAGATTATACACATTCCTTCATTTGGTCACACACTAGTTCAGGACAAAACAAAGCACATTATTTTGATAGGTACAGAGGATTACATTGTATAGATACATCACACTTTAGTTTAGCCAAAATCCTGTTTGTGTATAACAAATAAAAAGAATTCTGGCGGTTTTAATATCTATTAACATAATACATCAGAAGAACCCCAGGCTATGTTGTTTTCTGGCAATGTTAGATGAGTTTCTTTTATTGTATTAGTTATGAATAGTGCACCTTTGCAGAAATCTGTAGCAACATGACTGTCAAAGTTTTTTTAAAAATGTATCAGTGAATTTAAATGAATATGGATTGAAGGAGATCTGGTGTGGAAGTAGCTCCCTTTTAATAAGAAGTGAGTTTTTGTTAGGAGTGAGAGTGGGATAAAAGGGTCTATTACTGACCTATGTCTAATTTAGAGTGAGAGATATCCCATAACTCCATAAGATAATTTCTTTTTCTGTTTTCTTTGGATGTCTTTTTAAACAAAATTAAATTTTAGGCATGTGGCAATTTTTGTTAGTGTAAAAAAATTACAGTGGGACTAGATAGAGAAAGATTATTAAAAGATAACTTTAATGCACTACAATTTTGCCTAAGGATTATTGTTTCTTCCTTATTTGTGGAATTCATAAGGCAAACTAACTGACTTTCTCTCGAATAATAAAATATTAAATTATTTAGATTCTGTTGTTTTTAATTAATGTTTCTAAAAACTGAGAGTTGTTCACTAGTATTGTATTTAAAAACTT
Organism: Trachemys scripta elegans; assembly: GCF_013100865.1. Classification (NCBI taxonomy): domain Eukaryota; kingdom Metazoa; phylum Chordata; order Testudines; family Emydidae; genus Trachemys; species Trachemys scripta. The sequence continues at coordinate 25,975,429 of NC_048300.1, read as the reverse complement.
CATTTTAATAAAACACCAGAGTATTCATAAAAGTGAAGTTTAGAAACAGATACAGTTGCTCCATTTAAAAGCTGGATATTTAATACTAATATTACATTTATAGAGGGGTTTAAAGTATTTCCTATCTGAAGCCCTGGGAATGCTACAAATATTGTGCTAGTGATAAATATTGTGCTGCACTAAACATCCATTGGTATTAATAGAATCGTTTCAGACAATAAGAATACATGAATTCTGTACAGTTACTAACCTGTTGTTCTATACCTTTTCCCCCCAGTCTTACAGTCCTTACAGTCTGGTTGTGGGGGATTTGATTTATATGGTAATTGATGAACAGGCAAGGCCTTGACCAAGAATTTATTAATGAAAATGATCTATAATGAAGCACAGACTTTTGGGACTATGCCTTTTTCTTTTTTTTTAATAGCAATGCTCATTATTTTAGCATCCACAGCAGGATCCCTGTTAAAGCAGAATAATTATATGTGCCAATCACGTGTTCCAGTAGAGCCCGATTAATCATTTTTATAAAACTCATTAGTGAATCCATCTGGTCTGGTGGCCTTGCCAGATCGTAAACACTTATTCTACCAACACAATTTCTATTGCAGTAATATCCATCTCCAAAAGTATCTTTTCTTTCTAAAATTATTCTTGCAGTTTAAGGGAAGGCAAATAATCATTTCCTGTCTCTAAAGTAGTTTTCCTGGTTTTGTGTAGTAATTCGTACACATTTTAAAATGTCACTGTCAAGATTGGAATGAGAAAGTGCTTGAGTCAAAATGTTTAGATTTGGAACCCAAACTTCTCTAAGGAGGTGTTTGGCTTGGTGATCCACTTCAGGTCCTTATAAAGTTATGACCAAATTGCACTACCACTGGCAACAAGACTGATCATCTTGTTTGGTAAATCTTTACCCTCCTAGTCTTGAACAAATATTCTAACTTAATTATATTTTTCTCAGATAAAATAGGGATGACATGGACATCTCTTGTTTCCTGCCTCTAGCCAAATATGGGAAGTTGAACTGAACTTGTAGAGATCTTTGTCCCCAGAAAAAATAACTTTTTTTTTTAATTGGAGCTTTAACTTTAGGGTTCTAAATCCATATTTAGGTCCTGATGAGATGGTGAAGGCCTGACGCCCAATGTTACCCATTATGGTAACATAAATCTGTCACACTGATTTTGCAAACTCTTAAACACATACTTAACTTTAATCATGTAAGTAATACCATTGATGTCAATAACACTACTTATATGCTTAAAGTTAAGCATGTTCATCACCTTATGTAGGACCAGGGCCCAAAGTACTTAAATAATATTTCTGTCTAGATTTTCAAATTGTAAATCACCTAGCAGTTCCCAGTGGGAGATGCTGGATTATCAGAACATTGGAAATATCAGTCTACTTATTTAAGAGTCTAAAACTTTAGATTATTTTTGAAAATGTTTGCTCAAGATTTTAAAATAAAATCAACAATATTTGAAATACACAGAATTAAAATTCCAGTTATTGGCTGTAGCTAGATATTGTGTCTAAAATCATAAGAAAAAAATCTTCTTTGAGGAGTATTCCGGTGGGTGCTCCACTTTAGGTGTCCATGTGCCCTATGCTTGTATTTGAAGATTTTTAATAGTAGTGCCTGCTTGGGTCACGCATGCACTGTCGCTGTCTCACGCTGCCTCAGACGGTTACATAGCACTGTGCGACCAACCATCCCTCAGTTCCTTCTCTACTGCCTTTGGCTTGAGTCAGAGCACTTAGCAGCTCCTCTTATCTACATTTAGTATAAGATTCCTTTATGGTAAATAGTTTAGTTAGCAGTTAGTTAATAGTTATTCTTACCCTTCCTACTTATCTTATCTTATTTTCTTAAAAAAAACACATTTTTTTTTCTTCTTCTATCCTTATATCCCTTATTAGGAAAATAAGTTTCAGGTTGTCTAGAGTTTTACTGTTTCCCCCCTCTCATTTTGGGACAGAAAACTATCCAGTATGCCCGGCTTTCTTGCATTCAAACGGTGCCTGACATGCAGGCTGTCAATCCCTGTTTCTGACAGATGCGCACAGTGTGTTTGCTGTCTTGGTGAGACACATATCCCACAAAAGTGCTCGCATTGCCCTAATCTAAAGGCCAGAACAAGGAAAGCGAGGAATCTCCAATTTAAGCTTCTATGATGGAAAAATCTCTGTGACCAGCCTCAGCCCCTGAGTCAAGGACCCACCCTGGCCAACAGTCACCATCAGCAGCCTCTGACAAAGGTTCTGTTGCAATAGCTCCTACTAAAGGGCCTTTGCCCAAGAAGGCTACAAAAAAATGGGCTGAGATTTCATCTCCACAGGAAGCAGCTAAGAAAAAGCGTTCCCCTGCTGCCAAGACCACATCGATATCGTTGGCACCTGGTACGTTGTTCTCTGAGACACCGGGACCGTCTGGTACTGCAAGTACCCAGAGAGCAAAAGACCCTAAGCAGGCTAGCTCTGCCGAAGGCTCAAAGGGCAAAGTGAAATCCTCTGCCTCAGTACCCACGAAGCAGAAGGGACTCTCAGCACTCATAGAATCATAGAACTGGAAGGGACCTTGAGAGGTCATCTAGTCCAGTCTCCTGCACTCATGGCAGGACTAATCATTCCTGTCAGATGTTTGCCTAACCTGCTCTTAAAAATCTCCAATTATGGAGATTCTACAGCCTCCCTAGGCAATTTATTCCAGTGCATAACCACCTTGACAGTTAGGAAGTTTTTCCTAATGTCCAACCTAAACCTCCCTTGCTGCAATTTTAGCCCATTGCTTTTTGTCCTATCCTCAGAGTTTAAGAAAAACAAATTTTCTTCCTCCTCCTTGTAACAACCTTTACATACTTGAAAACTGTTATCATGTCCCCTCTCAGTCTTCTCTTCTCCAGACTAAGCAAACCCAATTTTTTCAATCTTCCCTCATAGGTCATGTTTTCTAGACCTTTAATTATTTTTGTTGCTCTTCTCTGGAGTTCTCTCCCATTTGTCCACATCCTTCCTGAAATGTGGCACCCAGAACTGGACATGATACTCCAGTTGAGGTCTAATCAGAGCGGAGTAGAGCGGAATAATTACTTCTCATGTCTTGCTTACAACACTCCTGCCAATACATCCCAGAATGATGTTTGCTTTTTTTGCAACAGTGTTACACAAGCGGCACCTATGCTGCATAGCACAAGACCCTCGGCACCGGCATCTACAACTCACATGTCAGTACCGGCGGCAACACCAACATCAGTACCGTCGTTCCCAGTACTGCACCAATTATTTAGGCATACAGAGCTACTGGTCTCTTCAACACTGGAATCTCCACTCCTCAGTACCGATGGCACTCCAATTTGATCAGTACCGAGCCGTTTGACCACTCCATTTAGATCTGCTCCCCCTCTCTCATGATCATGAGGATGAGGATGAAGGGTAGATATATGCACCGCATCACTCCTCACCCAAATCAGGACCATTTCACCAAACAGGATACCACTCATCTTCAGAACCTAAACCACCAAAAAAGAAAATCAACCTTCTGCTGGTGGCATCTGACGCAGATGATGAAAATTAACTTGCATCAGTCCACACCACTTTGGATCGTTATTGAGCAGAATTCATCGTTGGCATGCACACGTCCTCTGGAATGGTGGTTGAAGCATGAAGGGACATATGAATTGTTAATGCATCTGGCACATAAATATCTTGTGATGCCAGCTACGCCAGTCCCATGTGAACGCTTGTTCTTATTTTCACATGACATTGTAAACAAGAAGCAGGCAGCATTATTACCTGCAATGTAAACAAACTTCTTTGAGCGATTGGCTGAACAAGAAGTAGGACTGAGTGCACTTGTAGGCTCTGGGGGAGGGATAGCTCAGTGGTTTGAGCATTGGCCTGCTAAACCCAGGGTTGTGAGTTCAATCCTTGAGGGGGCCACTTGGGGATCTGGGGCAAAATCAGTACTTGGTCCTGCTAGTGTAGGCAGGGGGCTGGACTCAATGACCTTTCAAGGTCCCTTCCAGTTCTAGGAGATGGGATATCTCCATTTATTTCTATCTACTTATTTCTATTTCTAAAGTTTTACATTGTTTTATTTTTGAGTGCAGTTATTTTTTGTACATAATTCTACATTTGTAAGTTCAACTTTCATGAAGTTGATATTGCACTACAGTACTTGTATTAGGTGAATTGAAAAATACTATTTCTTTTGTTTTTTACAGTGCAAATATTTGTAATAAAAATAATAATATAAAGTGAGCACTGTACACTTTGAATTCTGTGTTGTAATTGAAATTAATCTATTTGAAAATGTAGAAAATATCCAAAAGTATTTAAATAAATGATATTCTATTATTGTTTAACAATGCAATTAATTGCGCTATTAATCACGATTAATTTTTTAAATTGCTTGACAGCTGTAGATTACATATTACAACTAAAAAAATTGGGACTCTCGACAAGCTCCATCAAATACACCTTGCAGCTCTCATGGCTTTCCATGATAAGGTGAATGGGGTCATCATATTCACCCACCCAACAACCAAACACTTCCTCAAGGGCATTAAGAACACTTACCCCGAAATAAGGACCTCAACTCTTATGTGGGACCTCAACCTGGTCTTACGTGGACTTATGGAAACTCCATTTGAACCACTGGCCATGTGTTCATTACTCCCTCTATCTATGAAGGTGGCTTTCCTCATAGCCAGTATGTTGGCTAGATGTGCTGGAGAACTAGATGCCTTAATGGCACACTCTCCATACACAACTTTCTTTAAAGATAAAGTTAGCTTCAGACCACACCCCAAATTCCTTCCCAAAGTGGCCTCCCCTTTTCATTTAAACCAACCCATTTACTTACCTGTGTTTTTTCCAAAGCAGCATGCAGACAAAAGAGAGGCATGACTCCACATCCTGGACGTGCAAAGAGCATTAGCTTTCTACACTGAAAGAAAAAAAAAACATTTAGAAAATCACTGAAACTGTTCGTCTTGATAACAGAATGATCAAAAGGGTAGTCTCAAAACAGACTATCCAAATGAATATTGGAGTGCATCCACTTTTGTTATCAAAAATATAAGTTATAAGCCCCAATTGGAGCCTGCACAAACTTTACCAGAGCACTTTCAACATCCATAGCCTACAGCAGCAACTTGGACATAGAATCATAGAGGATTAGGGTTGGAAGAGACCTCAGGAGGTCATCTAGTCCAATCCCCTGCTCAAAGCAGGACCAACACCAACTAAATCATCCCAGCCAGGGTTTGTCAAGCTGGGCCTTAAAAACCTCTAAGGATGGAGATTCCACCACCTCCCTAGGTAACGCATTCGAGTGCTTCACCACCCTCCTAGTAAAATAGTGTTTCCTAATATCCAACCTAAACCTCCCCCACTGCAACTTGAGACCATTGCTTCTTGTTCTGTCATCTGCCACCACTGAGAACAGCCTAGCTCCATCCTCTTTGGAACCCTCCTTCAGGTAGTTGAAGGTTGCTATCAAATCCCCCCTCACTGTTTTCTTCTGCAGACTAAATAAACCCAGTTCCCTCAGCCTCTCTTCGTAAGCCATGTGCTCCAGCTCCCTAATCATTTATGTTGCCTCCACTGGATTCTCTCCAAAATGTCCACATCTTTTCTGCAGTGGGGGGCCTAAAACTGGATGTAATACAGCAGATGTGGCCTCACCAGTGCCGAATAGAGGTAATAATCACTTCCCTCGATCTGCTGGCAGTGCTTCTGTTAGTGCAGCCCAATATGCCATTGGCCTTCTTGGCAACAAGGGCACACTGTTGACTCATATCCAGCTTCTCATCCATTGTAATCCCCAGGTCCTTTTCTGGAGAACTGCCACTTAGCCAGTTGGTCCCCAGCCTGTAGCAGTGCAAGGGGTTCTTCCATCCCTAAGTGCAGGACTCTGCACTTGCCTTTGTTGAACCTCATCAGATTTCTTTTGGCCCAATCCTCCAATTTGTCAAGGTCACTCTGGACCCTATCCCTACCCTCCAGCATATCTACTTCTCCCCCCAGCTTAGTGTCATCCACAGACTTGCTGAGGATGCAATCCATCCCATCATCTAGATCATTAATGAAGATGTTGAAGAAAATTGGCCCCGGGACTGACCCCTGGGGCACTCCGCTTGATACTGGCTGCCAACTAGACATCGAGTCATTGATCACTACCCATTGAGACTGACGATCTAGCCAGCTTTCTATCCACTGTGATGGGGCAAGGCCAGATGGCTACACTAAAGTAGTGAGGAACAGGTATGTTAGCCCCAGGCTAAACAAATCCCTGGTACCATGGTAACCAAATGGCAGTTGCTCCAGGTTAATCAAGACACCTGGGACCAATTAAGATCCTTCTAGAAGGCAGTGGAGATAGCTAGATTGATTGGGACACCTGAAGCCAATCAAGGGCTGGCTGGAACTAGTTAAAAGCCTCCCAGTTAGTCAGTGAGGCGTGGGTGTCAGGGACTATAGGAGGGAGCCGCGCTGTTGGAGGAACGAAGCAGTACAAATCTATATCAGGTGCAAGGAAGGAGGCCCTGAGGTAATTGTGAAGAAGATATTGAGTCGGGGCTGCTGTGGGGAAGTGGCCCAGAGAATTGTACTTGTCCTATTTCCAAAAAGTCAGCTTCCATAGCTGCTAATTTTAGTGTCCCTGGACAAGCCAAATTTTAAAAATTGCACTACTGCACAGTTCTGGAAGATATTTGATGTATGACCAAAGCGTTGCCAACATTCTGAAATGGAAGCAGAGATTAATATGGATATGGGAGGGGAGAATACAGTGGATTGGTTAGAGGATGTTTATCATTTTCAGTGTTTGTGGGGCTGAGGGGAGAAGTGTTCAAGCTAGCAAACAGGGACGGCTAACAGGGGAGTTTTTCGAGGGCATTCTCCAGGTGAAGGAGGAGCAATTATGTGACCCTTGGGGTAAGTTTGTTGTCTGTAGTGTGTGTGTTTGTGGTGTGCTTGCTGCTTGACTGAAACATACCGTGTGGTCTGTTTGTTTGGGGGACCATATGCCGACCATGTGTGTGCTGAGCCTAGCGGCCTGCTAGGCAAGGCTGAAAGCTGAGAGTTTCTTGACAAGGCTTTAATCCCTAAGCCCTTTAGTACCCATCAACCCTTAACCAGGGGATGGGGCTACTCAAGAAGACCAGGGCTTTAAAAAGCCCGCTCCTAAGCAACCAGAGGAGCTAGCGACCAGGAGCGGCTAACAGGGGCGTTTTGCAAGGGAGTTTACAGGTGGAGTGGGAGAGTGGGGGGCTAGATACTCTTAACATTCTTTAAACTTCAAGCCAAAAACACCTCCTGATAAAAACAAAACCTCAACAAAGGAACCAGCTGCAGGAGTAAAAAGATAATGCAAGCAGAAGTCCAGCAACAGAGTGGGGGCTATCCAGTTTATTGCACCCAATGCAGCATGTATGATTACCTGCTCTATGGTCAGGTGGCGTATGTGTGCATTCGGTGCAAGAAGCTCCTGGCCCCCAGAGATCATGTATGGGTTTTGGACACCAGGGTGGCAGAGTTGGAGGAGCTAAGGAAGACAGAGAGGTACATAGATGAGACTTTCTGGGACACAGTAGAATGGTCCCAACCCTGGTTTGACAGCCTCTGTGCTGTTGAGGAGGATGAAAGTCTCAGGGAAGGAGAACATCCAACTGGAGCAGAGGGAAATGATCCCATAGTTGGGACCCTCCTTCCAGATGATGTTGTGGTATCCTCTCGCACTGAAGATACCTCTCTGGGGGAGGGAACTCCAGTTATTAGGAAGAGACAGGTATTAGTAATTGGCAATTTGATTATTAGAAAGCAACAAAGGGTCCTGTGGCACCTTATACACTAAGAGATGTATTGGAGCATAAGCTTTCATGGGTGAATACTCACTTCGTCAGACGCATGTGACATGTGTCTACGAAGTGGGTATTCACCCACGAAAGCTTATGCTCCAATACATCTCTTAGTCTATAAGGTGCCACAAGACTCTTTGTTGCTTTTTACAGATCCAGACTAACACGGCTACCCCTCTGATACTTGATTATTAGAAATATAGATAGCTGGGTTTGCGATGACCAGGAGAACCTCACAGTGACTTGCCTGAGTGATGCAAAGGTTGCAGATCTCTCGAGGCATCTAGATAGACTTATGTGTAGTGCTGGAAAGGAGCCGCTGGTCGTGGTACATGTAGGTATCAATGATATAGGGAAGGATAGGAGAGAGGTCCTGGAGACCAAATTTAAGCTGCTAGGTAAGAGATTGAAGTCTGGGACCTCCATGGTAGCATTCTCTGAAATGCTTCCGGTTCCATGTGCAGAGCCAGTTAGACAGGCAGAACTGCAGGGTCTCAATGCGTGGATGAGATGATGGTGTAGAGAGGAGGGGTTTAGATTTGTTAGGAACTGGGGAAACTTTCGGGAAAGGATAGGCTCCACCTAATCCAAAATGGAACCAGATTGCTGGCACTTAAAATTAAAAAGATCATAAAACAGTTTTTAAACTAAGGGCTGGGGGAAAGCTGATAGGTACAGAGGAGCACGTGGTTCGGACAAAGATATCCCTTAGGGGAGGATCTATTAATGGAGATTCTCTATGTTCTAGTAAGGAAGAGAGGATGGAAGATAATAAAATACAGGTAGGATCTGATGAGAAACAGTCAAATGAAAAAAAGTTCCATTCAATCACATCATGTAATAGCAGACAGCTAAAGGTGACAAGTTTTTTAAGTGCTTATATACCAATGCTAGAAGTTTAAATAATAAGATGGGTGAACTAGAGTGCCTTGTATTAAATGAGGATATTGATATAATAGGCATCACAGAAACCCGGTGGAATGAGGATAATCAATGGGACACAGTAATACCAGGGTACGAAATATATCGGAAGGACAGAACAGGTCATGCTAGTCGGGGAGTGGCACTATATGTGAAAGAAAGCATAGAATCAAATGAAGTAAAAAGCTTAAGTGAACCAAACTGTACCATAGAATCCCTATGGATAGTAATTCTATACTCTAATAATAAGAATATAGCAGTAGGGATATATTACTGACCACCTGACCAGGATGGTGATAGTGACTGTGAAATGCCTAGGGAGATTAGAGAGGCTATTAAAATAAAAAACTCAATAATAATAATAATGGGGGATTTCAAATATTCCCATATTGACTGGGTATATGTCACTTCAGGACGGGATGTAGAGATAAAGTTTCTTGACACCTTAAATGACTGCTTCTTGGAGTAGCTAGTCCTGGAACACACAAGAGGAGAGGCAATTCTTGATTTAGTCCTAGGTGGAGCACAGGATCTGATCCAAGAGGTGAATATAGCTGGACCCCTTGGTAATAGTGACTATAATATAATTAAATTTAACATCCCTGTGGTGGGGAAAACACCACAGCAGCCCAATACTATAGCATTTAGTTTCAGAAAGGGAACTACACAAAAATGAGGAGGTTAGTGAAACAGAAATTAAAAGGTACAGCGCCAAAAGTGAAATCCCTGCAATCTGCATGGAAACTTTTTAAAGACACCATAATAGAGGCTCAACTTAAATATATACCCCAAATTAAAAAACATAGTAAGAGAACCAAAAAAGTGCCACTGTGGCTAACCAACAAAATAAAAGAAGTAGAGAGAAGCAAAAAGGCATCCTTTAAATAGTGGAAGTTAAATTCTAGTGAGGAAAATAGAAAGGAGCATAAACTCTGGCAAATGAAGTGTAAAAATATAATTAGGAAGGCCAAAAAAGAATTTGAAGAACAGCTAGTCAAAAATTCAAAAAGTAATAGCAAATTTTTTTTAAGTACATCAGAAGCAGGAAGCCTGCTAAACAACTGGTGGGACCACTGGATGGTTGAGATGCTAAAGGAGCATTCAAGGATGATAAAGCCATTGCAGAGAAACTAAATGAATTCTTTACATCAGTCTTCATGGCTGAGGATGTGAGGGAGATTCCCAAACCTGAGCCATTCTTTTAAGGTGACAAATCTGAGGAACTGTCCCAGATTGAGATGTCATTACAGGAGGTTTTGGAACAAATTGATAAACTATACAGTAATAAGTCACCAGGACTAGATGGATTCACCCAAGAGTTCTGAAGAAACTCAAATGCAAAATTCCAGAACTATTAACTGTCGTCTGTAACCTATCATTTAAATCAGCTTCTGTACCAAATGACTGGAGTGTTGCCGGTCCAAAAGGGCCCGAGGGGGGCAACAGCGGGGTTCATTGTGCTTTGCACCAATGAACACACCAGGGGTAGAGAAACAAACCAACTTTATTCAAGAGCTCCGAATAGGCACTAGGAGACCAGCATGTCTCAAATGAAGCGCGGCAAATACAAGCAAGTGTCCCATTTTATATTCCAAGCTGTTTCTGTGCAAGCCTTTGTTCTGTTATTCCCTCTTACACCTCCTACCCCTCCCTCCTCGAGCAGTTACAGTTAGAAATATTCCGGTCTGTATGCTTATCATTGACCTTGTAGTTTCATGCACACGCAGTCTTACGCAGTCTTTCCCTCCCCCTTTTTCACCACATTATCACTACAAGTTTTGCTAGAAAAGTTGACCATTACATTTTTGCTTCAGCCTGCTTCAGCATGTAAGCAGTTAGCATAGAAGTAGGTGAGAGTTCACAAGATGGAGTTCTGTGGTTCACTTAGACCCAGAGCGCAGGAGTTTCATCGGCACTTATGGCCTTCCACTCCCCCGAGTTACATGGTAGCTATGCCTAGTGACACCAACAGGAGGATAGCTAATGTGATGCCAATTTTTAAAAAGGGCTCCAGAGGTTTTCCTGGCAATTACAGGCCAGTAAGCCTGACTTCAAGTACCGGGCAAACTGGTTGAAACTATAGTAAAAAATTAAATTGTCAGACACATAGATGAACATAATTTGTGGGGGAAAAGTCACCATAGTTTTTGTAAAGGGAAATGATGCCTCACCAATCTGCTAGAATTCTTTTAGGGGGTCAAGAAGTATGTGGACAAAGGGGAACCAGTGGACTTAGATTTTCAGAAAACCATTGACAAGGTCCCTCACCAAAGACTCTTAAGCACAGTAAGCTGTCAAGGGATAAGAGGGAAGGTCCTCTCATGGATTGATAACTGGTTAAAAGATAGGAAACAGAGGGTAGGAATAAATGGTCAGTTTTTAGAATGGAGAGAGGTAAATAGTGGTGTCCCTCAGGAGTCTCTACTGGGACCAGTCCTATTCAACATATTCATAAAGGATCTGGAAAAAGAGGTAAACAATGAGGTGGCAAAATTTGCAGATGAAACAAAACTACTCAAGATAGTTAAGTCCAAGGCAGACTGCGAAGAGCTACAAAAGCATCTCTCAAAACTGTGTGACTGGGCAACAAAATTGCAGATGAAATTCAACGTTGATAAATGCAAAGTAATGCACATTGGAAAACATAATCCCAACTATACATATAAAATGATGGGGTCTAAATTAGCTGTTACCACTCAAGAAAGAGATCTGGGAGTCATTGTGGATAGTTCTCTGAAAACATCCACTCAACGTGCAGTGGCAGTCAAAAAAGTGAACAGACTGTTGGGAATCATTAAAAAGGGGATAGATAATAAGACAGAAAATATCATATTGTCTCTATATAAATCCATGGTACGCCCACATCTTGAATACTGCATGCAGATGTGGTCGCCCCATCTCAAAAAAGATATATTGGAATTGGAAAAGGTTCAGAAAAGGGTAAAAAAATGATTAGAGGTATTGAACGGTTTCCGTATGAAGAGAGATTAATAAGACTGGGACTTTTCAGCTTGGAAAAGAGACGAGTAAGGGATATGATTGAGGTCTATAAAATCATGACTGGTCTGGAGAAAGTAAATAAGGAAGTTTATTTTACTCCTTCTCATAACACAAGAACTAGGGGTCACCAAATGAAATTAATAGGCAGCAGGTTTCAAACAAACAAACAAAGGAAGTATGTGGTGATACAGTCAACCTGGAACTCTTTGCCAGAGGATATTGTGAAGGCCAAGACTATAACAGGGTTCAAAAAAGAACTGGATAAATTCATGAAGGATAAGTCCATCAATTAGCCAGGATGGGCAAGGATGGTGTTCCTAACCTCTGTTTGCCAGAAGCTGGGAATTAGCAACAGGGAATGGATCACTTGATGATTACCTGTTCATTCCCTCTGGGGCACCTGGCATTGACCACTGTCGGAGGACAGGATACTGGGCTAGATGGACCTTTGGTATGACCCAGTATGGCCGTTCTTATGTTCTTATACTAGAAATCCTTTGGATCACTAGAAAGAAAGTATCAGAGGGGTAGCCGTGTTAGTCTGAAAGAAGTGAGGTTCTGACCCACGAAAGCTTATGCTCCCAGTACTTCTGTTAGTCTCAAAGGTGCCACAGGACCCTCTGTTGCTTTAGAAAGAAAGGTTAATACTTAAACTATGAACATTTGATTTTAACCTGTTTGTAATATAATACAGACGCTCCCCGGGTTACACAAACCCGACTTACGCAAATCCGCATTTACGGAAAGTTCCGTAAGTTCTGTAAGCTTTTTTTTTTTACTTAATTGTCGGGTATACGTCCCTGACTTATGCAAAATTCGACTTACGCAAGGCGTTCCGGAATGGAATGCTTGCGTAAATCAGGAAGCGTCTATACACACATGTGCTTTAGGAAAAAAGATAACTGGGGGGGGGAGTACTTTGTCATCAGGATGTAGTGAAGGTAGACACAGATGAGCAGAGAACTTCTAGCCCATCTACCTAGTTAGTGTGTAGGTGAATCCTGAAATCTGGGTGAGTGTTTATTCAAGTTATAGTTGCTATATTTTAGAGGGGCATGTGTGAATCTTTAAGGTATGTCTACACTTTGAGCTGGGCATATAATTTCCAGCTCGAGGAGACATACCTGAATTAGTTCTGATTGAGCTAGTGAACTAGAAACAGTGTAGCCATGGCAGCGGGAGGGGCTAGATGCTCTGAATATGATCCTGTCTGAGACCCTAGACCAGTGGTTTTCAACCTGTGGTCTGTGTACCCCTGCTGATCCACAGACTATGTCTAAGATTTCCAAAGGGGTCCACATCTCCATTTGAAATTTTTAGGGGTCTGCAAATGAAAAAAGGTTGAAAACCACTGCCCTAGACACATACTCCAGATGACTAACTCCTCCCACTGCTAGTGCCACCACAGCTACACTCTGTTTTAGTGCAGGTATGTCTCCTTGAACTGAGAATTGCATCCCCAGTTCAAAATGTAGACATACTCTTTAACTGCCAGATTCCCCTTTTCTTTCAATCTGACATAAATGCAATTCAGTGCCAGTATCTTTAAAAGTTACTTACAACCACATAACTACTATTCAGACATACACTGCATTCCTGGGGAGAGAGTGGCTATGGGAAAATGATGTTGCATTTAATATGTTCTAGACAGGGACTAGTTTCCCCTCAAAGGGAGCAGCCTTTGAAACCTTTGAGTAAGCAGCAACGGGGGAGCTCATTTCAGCTGGGTTAGGTCCTAATGTGGCTACCCCCAGATCCATTTTAGTGCCCAGGGCGAACAAGCATATTTGCACCTGTCATAACTATAAAGGGAAGGGTAACAGCTGTCCTGTGTACAGTACTATAAAATCCCTCCTGGCCAGAGACTCCAAAATCCTTTTACCTGTAAAGGGTTAAGAAGCTCAGGTAACCTGGCTGGCATCTGACCCAAAGGACCAATAAGGGGACAAGATACTTTCAAATCTTGGGGGTGGGGAAGGCTTTTGTTGTGCTCTTTGTTTGGGAAGTTGTTCGCTCTTGGGACTGAGAGGGACCAGACATCAGTCCAGGTTCTCCACATCTTTCTAAACAAGTCTCTCATATTTCCAACTTGTAAGTAAACAGCCAGGCAAGGCGTGTTAGTTTTACTTTGTTTTCTCAACTTGTAAATGTACCTTTTACTAGAGTGTTTATCTCTGCTTGCTGTACTTTGAACCTGAGGCTAGAGGGGGGTCCTCTGAGCTCTTTAAGTTTGATTACCCTGTAAAGTTATTTTCCATACTGATTTTACAGAGATGATTTTTACCTTTTTTCTTTAATTAAAAGTCTTCTTTTTAAGAACCTGATTGATTTTCTCCTTGTTTTAAGATCCAAGGGGGTTGGAACTGTATTCACCAAGAGTTGGTGGAAGGAAGGAGGGGGGATGGTTCATTTCTCCCTGCTTTAAGATCCAAGGGGTTTGGATCTGTATTCACCAGGGAATTGGTGAAGAGTTTCTCAAGGCTTCCCAGGGAAGGGAATCCACTTGGGAATGGTGGCAGCGGACCAGATCTAAGCTGGTAGTTAAGCTTAGACGTTTTCATGCAGGCCCCCACATTTGTACCCTAAAGTTCAGAGTGGGGAAGCAGCCTTGACAGCACCCATGCCATTTTTGGGGGGTTATTTTTCCACCCCATTCAGAGGTAACATGTAACTATTCATAATGGGGCGTGGAGCAGGTGACCACCCCATAGAGGTTTTCAAACTGTGAGGCGCACACCCCAGAGGTTGTGGAGGAACATTCTGGGGGGAGAGTGGCGTTGCCAGGTGGCTTGGTTCGGCGATGCCAGACGGGGTCAGAGAGGGAACACCACCTCCACCCCTGACTCACCTCAACAGGCCACCCAGCCTGTGTGGGTTGGGGGCACCTCTGGCCCCATCTTTCCATCCCAATGGCTTTGCACCCTGGGCAGCTACCCCACTTGCCCCATCCTGATTACGGCCCTGGCTACTTCTTTATTGTATTCCTAGAACAGAAACAAAATGGTGGCACATAAAGGAATAGGGCAACACACTAACTAGCGTGCTCTCCAATATTCTTATTCCTCAAAAGTGTTCTCTATTCTTTTGATTTTTTTAATGGACAGCAACAAATAATTTGGGTAATTCTCTTCCAAACAATGCGTTTAGTTACAAAAGAATCATAGTGAAAGTTGTTCTAGTTTGGGCCCATATGGTCCAGCTAGATAATTAGCCTTCTAATTCACCTCCTACCACAGAATCTAAAGCTACATCTACACTACAGGGGGGGGGTCGATTTAAGATACGCAAATTCAGCTACGCGAATAGCGTAGCTGAATTCGATGTATCGCAGCCGATTTACCCCGCTGTAGGGACGGCGGCAAAATCAACCTCTGCGGCTTCCTGTCGACGGCGCTTACTCCCACCTCCGCTGGTGGAGTAAGAGCGTCGATTCGGGGATCGATTGTCGCGTCCCGTTGGGACGCGATAAATCGATCCCCGAGAGGTCGATTTCTACCCACCGATTCAGGCGGGTAGTGTAGACCCAGCATAAGTGTTTTTCCCCATGTGTAACTTTTATGGGTGCAAAGTAAACATGAACAGAGTGTAAACTGATTCACTGTTGTCTCCTGAATCTGCAGTCAGCCTGAAATGATACTTCTGAGAACACTGTAACTGTCCCATTCATCTGAATGGGTAGTTTCTAAAAACAAATGATGAAACCGTTCAAATAGTTACTATTTCACTGCTGATCATTTTAGCGGACATCCAGTTAATGTGCTTATTCCACAATCTTAAACCACCTCAGCCCTTCCTCAGTGCCAAAAGCTCCAAATATTTCCTATTTAGCTCCACAGGCATAGTTTGACTTCTATATTTAGGGGGGGCAGCTCCAGTCAGGCCAATGGGGCTTCGTGTGTGTGGGGTGGGGTGGGGGGGAATTTGTGCCCGCCAGAGGGTTTGGGGGGGGCAATGCTTCCGTCTCCCAACCATGCCCATGCTTAGCTCTCAAATCTCTAGTTTCCTCTGACTACTCCAACGTAAATATTCATTGCCAATACAAAAATTTAAAATACTAGACTATTGTAAAATTAAACTTAACAATATAAACAAAACAGGGGCTACTGTACTGATTGTATTATTTTTTGTCTCATTTACTAAACTCCGTTTTCATATTTATTTGAAGCTGCCTCTGAATTTGCAGTTTGCCATGCCAGGGACTCTCAGTGAAAGCCAGCTGAGATCTGGGCAGGAGGGTGGGGAGAGATTGGGGAGAGGACTGCCTACCCCTCTGAGGGGGGTCTGACATCCCTCCTCCCAATTCTGTATTTCCTGGTTTTCAAAAGTTTGATATGAAACTTACTCTTCATTTACTGGTTTTTACTAAGTTTGAGTTTTGTTGGTTTGAATTTGATATTCTGGAAGAGCAGGCAACCTTAATTCTACAATAACAATTTTTTTGGAGGGGGGGGGAGGGCTTTCAGGTTGGCCTGAGTTATACTATTTTGCAGTAACAAGCATATCCAAATAACAAAGAGTGTAAGGATGTTGCTTGACATACTTTATAATATATTTACTTTTAAAGAGATGCATATGGGCAGTGTTCAAAACCAATTTCTCTGTAACCCCAATGGGAGTTACATAACTAAATACCCTGCATAATATTTTTAAACATTTCTATCTATATACAAAAATGAGGTAGTACAAGTACTGTTTGATATGGCTGTTGCTAATTTTTCTTTAATATCAGAGAAAAGAAGGTAAAATATATAGGTACAGGAAATTTCAGCTTTCCTTAGGATGTAGTAACTAAAAATATATCCATAAACACATGCAATTCCTTATCTCAGAGGTAGAAGCAGTAGTTTGACTCCCCATCCCCTCTGAGGTTTTGATTCTTTAAAAAATATATAATGATGATGATGAAGGCCTTCCTATAATTTAAATTAATTGTGAAAAATATATTTTACTCAGCTGCTGGCCTACTTTTTTTTTAATTTGAACTGAAATTTGCATACTAATTTCTAAAACCATGGAAAGACAAAGAGAGGCCCATGAAAGAAACAGGCCTATCAGATAAACAAAACTATTTAAAATACAATAGTTTATATTTTTGTTGACAATACACTAGCTAAAATCTGACTGTGTGCTGAATTGTACTTTATTGATCGTCTTAATCTGTCTCAGCTGAACATACTGTTTAAATTTAGCAAGCTAAATTAAGATGGAAACAATTTGAAATACATTTATCTAGAGATTGTTGCTATCAAGGTTTTGATATGTTAAAGGAGTTGGGATTTTTGAAAAACTGAAAAAAATCAATATTTGTTCTCATCTTTGATTACTCTACAATGTTGTGCTGAACTAGAGAATGAAGTGTGGTTTGAACTATATTCTTTTCTAGCCTGGCTGTACACCCAGATAAAACCTTAGTTGCTACAGGACAGGTTGGGAAGGACCCTTACATTTGCATCTGGAATTCCTACAGTGTACTGACTCTTTCTGTTCTTAAGGATGCGCATACGCATGGAGTTGCCTGCTTGGCTTTTGATTCAGATGGCCAGGTTTGTATATTTTCAGTTTCTCTTTTTCTTCTATTTAAGTTTACACAAAGAAGTAAATTTTTATATATGTAGCCTGCATATAGAATTATAGCATTACATCAGCACTGAATACTAATACAGGATCCAAAATACTGCAAATCTCTCTCTTTTTTAAAAAGAAACGCTTTTGGGGCCAAGACCTCAGGCTAGCACTCCAGGTAGTTGTGTGGGACACTGGGCAGATGGTAGACATAGCCCTCCATGGCCCAAATGCAGCCCTATCTCCTGAAGAGTTAGTATTGGAGGAACTGCATAGTGATTGTTTGGTCTTCAGAACCAGCCAGTGTTCACCTGCGCCTATTGTTCAGAGAGCTTCTACAGTATATTGATATACACTGTGTCCCCCCAGTCTTGTCCCTCCTTGGGCAGCAGAACTGCATTGGTCTCACTGGTAAGGGATTCTCACCAGCTGTAATGCATAGTAAATTTAATTTAATCAAGTGTTTGAAATAGAAAAACTGTATGGCTTTGGAGCTTAGCATTGGAATCCTGCAAAAAACAAACAAACAGAAGATCACTCACAAAAATCTCTGAGAATCAGAGTGTTTTGACCATATGATTAACTAGATATTTTAAGAAAGATGGAAGTCAAATATAAATGGAGAAATGGATTTTTCGTTATTAGTCACAATAAGTAAATTTCTAGTAGAAAAAGTAATGGTAAACCACAAGGACTTTAACATAGTGTCAAAGGAATGCATATTTGTGCTTCAGGCAGAGACTTGAGCAAATTATTCCGAACAGTTCATCCCTACAGAAAGATTACCTGTGTAATATTGTACTATCAATGTCTGGAGTATTCCACTGTGTAAATTTTTGTCACACCTTAAAATTCCTACCCTATGTTAGTTTTAAGGACCTTTATGGGTGCCTAAATCCTTCTAGAGGCCATCTGTACTACAGTACATTTCACCTTGTGCAGTCTTCCCCATTAACTCAAAGTTTAATCCCATCAAAGAGAGAACTGAATTTGCATATTTTAAAAAAATAATCAGTCAGCTATATTTGTTTTGTGTTGCACAATCAGATACACAGATATGCTCCCACTGACATCACTGAGCGTTGGATTGTCTGTATCTGAGGGCAGAATTGGACCATGATGTTTTAAAAGAATAATCTCATATGGAGCAAAACTACCTTTAATTTTTAATGTAAATTAACATCCTTTCACTTAGTTTAAAATTTAATCTGAAAGGAAGGACACTGCCAGAAGCAACTTCCCTTTAACATATCTTATTTGTAATAGTACATTACTTTAGTCTTAAATTAATAAATGTGAGTGTTAATTTTGCTACCTAGTAACATAGAAAGATTTGTGAAATGGTTAATAGACATGAGAGGAATGAGGAATTTTAGGAAATTTCAAGGGTCACGGGTGTTAAACCAATTCAACGGCTAATTTTTTCCTTCCTTCTCTATAAAGGTAATAACACTCAGTACATATATAGGATTGTAATAATAATAGTTATCACGTAGTGCTTTACATTGCGCAGCATCAACTAATTAACATTATTATAGGTTACTGCTCCAGATTTAAGCTTGCTTTCTATTTCAAGCCCAATTTTCAACTCTCTTCCCCCAACTTCCTAAAAAAGGAAACCAGTCCCTCTAAAATTTCATACACCATATCTCATCCCCAGTGTACAGTCTTTCTGGGAAGACTGGGAAAAAATGGGGAAGGGAGTTATAATGTTATTGTGTCCCAAAATCTCCTAACTTTCTTGTGTCCTCCTATCTTCAAAATGACTGGGAGACAGATTGTTAAAGGTAGTTTAGTGCTTAAAGATGCAGATAGGCATTTAGTTGGAATTTCAAAAGTGCCTAAGACCACTAAGTGCTTTTGAAAATCCTACTATGTGTCTATCTGAATCTTTAGGCATCTAAATACCGTTCAAATTTTGGCCCCTTACCCTACAGATTCCAAATTTGTTGACCTTGCATAACAGTGTTCTAGACATGCAGTGGGAGCAGGGGTTGGGGTTGAGGTTGGGTTTTAGTGTGGGAATTCCAAAGATATAAAGAATTATTTTTACGAACATGATATAAACTGATCAGATGCTGAGTATAAGCTTTGCAGCTTTAGTTGTGGGGCTGAGCCAGAACTGGAGGGCATGGATTTGAGGGAGAGGAGACCAGGAGGGACATGGACTCATGGAAACCAGGTACCTGGAGCTTATAGCTGTCAACAGTTCCATTTTGGCCAAGACACTTCTAGGTTCTGAACACCATTGTGGGAAATGTGTGTCCTGTTCTGGGACTAGACAGATTCCGCCTACATATGTATTACTCACTTCCTTCAAATGCACTCCTCATCCTTATACACTGAATGCATTTTAAAATTGAAAAACCAGTAAATATCTTGGGCTGAAAAGGGAGAATAAAGTTGTCTATGTGTTCATAGAATCATAGAATATTAGGGTTAGAAGAGACCTCAGGAGGTCATCTAGTCCAATCCCCTGCTCAAAGCAGGACCAACACCAACTAAATCATCCCAGCCAAGGCTTTGTCAAGCCAGGCCTTAAAAACCTCCAAGGATGGAGATTCCACCACCTCCCTAGGTAACCCATTCCAGTGCTTCACCTGCTCCCCCCCCATGAAATAGTGTTTCCTAATATCCAACCTAGACCTCCCCCACTGCAACTTAAGACCATTGTTTCTTATTCTGTCTTCTGCCACCACCGAGAACAGCCTAGCTCCATCCTCTTTGGAACCCCCCTTCAGGTAGTTGAAGGCTGCTATCAAATCCCCCCTCATTCTTCTCTTCTACAGACTAAATAAGCCCAGTTCCCTCAGCCTCTCTTTGTAAGCCATGTGCTCCAGCCCCCTAATCATTTCTGTTGCCCTCTACTGGACTCTCTCCAATTTGTCCACAGTAATTTGGTATTACTATACTTTATCATCGGTAAAACATACAAAAGATCAATCTGCAGTTTAAATCAGGAAATATTTTATGTACACATTTTTATTTATGTATACTTAATAAGATGCCGAGTTTCAGAGACAAATATATTTAGTTAGGCTTGGGAGAATTTGGGTTTTTTATAATTTTGATGGATAATAATTTTTTTTAAGTATTTTTATACTTTTATTTATTTTCACATTTGCACAAAATTATGGGTTTTAAGCAATTTTTTTTATTTTTATGGAGATACATTTTCACAGTTGTGAGAAATAATGGGGAAAGACAGATAATTATTTAATTACAATAATCATTGAGATTCAAACAGTTCAAGTGTTATAACCATTAAAACACAACATGTCATCATCATGTCAAAATATACAAAGAAAGTATGCTTAGATCACACTCTAATAGGTTCTCAAGTACTGTTTTTCTTATTTTTCCTATCTGAAAATTCCAATGATTATTGGTGGATATATTTTTCATTAGTTTTTGGGTGGTGAACAGTGAAATCAACGTTTATAGACATTTACAGATAAAAATCTAATCCTTCCCAGCCTGTATTTAGTATAAACTTGCTATTCAAATTTTTTATAATTAAAAACTAAAGTAAAATACAGCCTGAATATCCAGCACACCAGTCTGAGCTGCTGCCACTTAAGAATTTTTTCCTGTTTGATTGAAAAAATGTTACTTCCTTTATCAGATTTTATGGCCTAGATAGTTTACAAATTTTTAAAGAAAAGAGCTGTCAATTTGCATATAGATGAAGATATGTTTTGTTGAAGCTACATTTTTTATATTTTGCATCTTCAGAATTTTTTCATAGCTACCATAAAATTAATGAGGAAACAATTTACTTGAATCAGGAACTAACTATGACCCATATTACAAGCTGTTCTGCGCTGAAGTCAGTAGGCTTCTCAAAAGTGCTGGGTTCTACCTGTTATGGAACAGCCTGCAGATTCAGAGCTGATATTTTTACATATTTAAACATAGTTCAAACATGCATAGGGTTGCCACCTATCTGGGTTTTACCCGGACAGACCAGTTTTTGGATTCTGTGTCTGGGTGCCATTTAGGGTTGCCAGGTGCCTGGTTTGCAATTGGAAAGTCCGATAGAAAAGAGGACTTGACAGTGTCCGGTCAGATGTGGTGACCAGACGCCAGCCCTTGCTTATCCAGTGTTGCCTCCTACCTGCAGGTAGGCTTCTTGCAGCAGCTCCCATCCCAGCCCTGGAGCAGAGGGAGCCCAGTGTGGGGAGGCGGGGAAGGAGGTGGAGACAATCCAGCAAGTGATGGGATGGGGGAAAGAGAAAGTGACTGGGGCGGGGCTTTGAGGGTAATAGGCAGAGCAGGGGCAGGGCGTGGGGGAAAGGGGTGGGGACGGAGCTAAGAGGAAGGGGCAGGATGGGGGCGGGGCTGTCGGGGAAGGGCCAGGGGGAGGCCTCAGGGGTTCAATTCCCAGTAATTAGAAAGTTGGCAACCCTAAATGTGCACTACAATTGACCATTTTTATGTTTCAAGTAATAGGACTGCCAAAAAGTTATTTTAGACACTTTTTCTTTCTTTACACTTAATTCCAAAATAAATTAGTTTTATTTTTGTTACTAAGAGTATAAAGATGTTAAAATTGAGTTCAGCCTTTGTGCCACAATTTTATATAAGCAGCTGGAGTTCCTACCCTGCTGCTAATAAAACATATAGTGCAGGGGTAGGCAACCTATGGCACGTGCGACGAAGGCGGCACGTGAGCTGATTTTCAGTGGCACTCACACTGCCCGGGTCCTGGCTACTGGTCCTGGGGGCTCTGCATTTTAATTTAATTTTAAAAGATGATTCTTAAACATTTTAAAAACCTTATTTACTTTACATACAACCATAGTTTAGTTATATATTATAGACTTATAAAAAGAGACCTTCTAAAAATGTTAAAATGTATTACTGGCATGTGGAACCTTAAATTGGAGTGAATAAATGAAGACTCGGCACACCACTTCTGAAGGGTTGCCGACCCCTGATATAGTGTATGCATAGTCCAAATTTAACCCCTTTCTGGTAATTCAGATAACGCTAACATAAATCTCAAACTATTCTTTATCCCCAAATTGCATGTTCCTAGGCTTTTCCTGAAGAACTGCCTTATCCCAGAGTTTCATACCCTCTTCATTGAAGAGACGCTTCAATTCCTTTTATCTTGGTTGGGATTTAATTCTTCTTAGCGTATGTGCAATGTGCCTCAGGTGGCACGTGACTAGGGCTAGTCTACGCTACGGGGGGTGGGGGGTCGACCTAAGATACGCAACTTCAGCTACGCGAATAGCGTAGCTGAAATTGCGTATTTTAGGTCGACTTACCTGGCTGTGAGGACCGCGGCGAGTCGACCGCTGCCGCTCCCCCGCCGACTCCGCTTCCGCCTCTCGCTGTGGTGGAGTTCCGGAGTCGATGGCAGAGCGATCAGGGATCGATTTTATCGCGTCTACACTAGATGCGATAAATCGATCCCCGATAGATCGATCGCTACCCGCTGATCCGGCAGGTAGTGAAGACGTGCCCTAGGATTCATCACTGAATTTGGCCGCTGGTTGGATCATTAGTATCTCTAGCTTGGGCTAGGTACTGACTGGGATTGTGACATGAACACTGATCCATGGCCCCTGGGATTTAATTTAATCCACCTGTTGCTATAATTGAGTAGTGATTCAGCATCATCACACAATTGTTACTCTCTCAACATACACACACACATACGAGAAATTACAGTAAGTCAGATTTACTTATTTGCAAGTTCATTACTCTGCACAAACCAGGAAAAATATAGATGCATTTGGCGGCCAGCAGAGGAAAATAATTTTAGTTGTTCACCAGAACTATTCCCTATTGCTTTGGGCATGCACTATTCCCTAGATAGGACCAGTGATACTAAGAGATGACACGTGGTGTGTCACATCCCAAGAAGCCAAAGGTAGAGATGCATTTCAGTGTTGTTAAATAAAAGAATGGTGACTATAAAGTGCTTAGGTGCATTTTTGTTTACTTTTCTGAATCCAGGAATTTCTTTCATTTTCTGGGATCTATAGTTGGGGAGAAAACAGGACAGGGAGGGTTTGAGGGGGATGCACATGGTCACCTCCCACAAGGCCTATGAGTAATCTAGCATTAAGTTATAGCAATATGAAGCTATATTAACTTTGCCTTATTGCCTCCATGCCATGAAATGCCTTCTGATGGAAGCATAGAGGACAATTCCTGGCTCAGTGTTCCCTGATTGTGTGGAGAGGATAGCCAAGCATGGAGGCACATGGCCTTGTATTTCTGCAAATCCCCATGAGTTGGTGCCTTTTTTTGCTCTTTTGCCTGGTATAGCAGTACCGGTGATATCAACAGTGGGAAATGTGAAGAAAATAATCTTTTGCAGACAAGGTACTTGCCACTAATAGAGACAGGATACTGAACCAGATGAACCACTGGTGTTATACAACAGGACAGTTTTTATGTTCCTGCATCCTCCTAAGGATCTGTGAAATTAGACAAAATTTGAAGAGACTTAGATGTTAATTTATATCTTAAACATCTCTTCTTCATCCTGTTTGTTTATAGCCATAGCCTCGACAAAAAGGGATTCTTGTTTCTTAGGAGAGGGGAGTTCATTTATTTGTATTAAGCTTTTAAAATAACTAGTTATGCATTCTTTCAAAAATAAAATTGAAAATTAAAGGGTAAATTACAGTCATAAAATGCTACTAGAAAAGTCCACAAAAATGAGCACCATAAACATAATGAAATGTGGTGGTGTGGGTGGTGGGAGAGGAGTGTTTTAATCCCCCATTTACTTTTAATAACAGTTCAGTAAGATGTGAATGCCAGATTGTTGTGTTACTGAAGCAAGCTCTTCAGATCTTCTGATGAATTTAACCTATGTTTGGTACACTTAAAAGTCAAGTAATTAATGTCAAGCTTCTAGAAAAGACTAGAATTTTTGGCATGTTCTAATATTAAACAAATATTTAACATGGATATCTTGATGGTATCTTTAGCAATTTAGTTTTAATTTGAGTCATATTTGGAGAAATCCTTCTGTACACATACAATGCTTACTTGAAAGACTTATTTTGGGCTGATCTTCAATTAACTAGATTATTTTTTTTCCTTAGTGTTTAGCCTCAGTGGGACTGGATGCCAAAAATACAGTATGTATTTGGGATTGGAAGAAAGGAAAACTACTAGCAACAGCTACTGGCCATTCAGATAGGGTAATCATATAAAAGGAATTATCTGAATTTTGTCCGGAGCATTTCTCGATAACATGTAACATTTTTGTTTCTATATTGTATTATTTTTTCATTAGGTTAGTCCACAGAAAGGTCCATCAGGTGGATCTGAGTGGAGAATATTGCCCAAAGCTGGGAAATGTCAAAGCGATTTCACCACCAGTCAAAAAAACACACACATAAACATACACATATATGGAGATAAATTAATCTTTTCATTGTGCATATATATTTTACTATGCATGGTATATCTGTGAATATTTCACATGATAGAATATACATAAATAGTGGGAGCAAAACAAAACAATACTGTGTTTGTGAGTTGGGTGAATTCAGTGCTTCACTGTTGTGTACTATATTTCTAACACATCAGGATTAATATTTTTATTCGCTTTTCAAAATTACTTTTTTAGGGTCTGATGCAACTCCCATTGATGTCTGTGGAAGTTTTGCTACTGACTTCAATGGGAGCCATTTCAGGCTCTGTTTCTCTAAGCCAGGGGCAGGCAAACTTTTTGGCCTGAGGGCCGCATCGGGTTTCATAAATTGTATGGAGGGCTGGTTAGGGGAGGGGGTCGGGGCCCGCCCCCCCCCTTTTCTCCCCCCCCCCCCCCCCAGACTCCTGCCCCATCCAACCCCCCCTGTTCTCTGATGGCACCTCTGGGACCCCTGCCCCATCCACACCCCCCCGCTCCCTATCCCCTGACTGCCCCTGGGCCCCCACCGCCCCATCCAACCCCTCCTCTCATTCCTGAAGCCCCTCCCCGGGACCCCTGCCCCATCCAACCCCTCCTCTCATTCCTGAAGGCCCCCCTGGGACTCCTGCCCCATCCAACCACCCCTTCTTCCTGTCCCCTGACTGCCCCCAGAACCCCTGCCCCTGACTGACCCCTGCTGCCCCATCCAACACCCCCACCCTTCCTGACTGCCCCCTGGACCCCTGTCCCCATTCAACCCCATTTCACCCCGACCACCATCCACACCCCCACCCCCTGACCACCACCCCGAACTCCCCTGCCCTCTATCCAACCCCCCTGCTCCCTCCCCCCTTACCGCACTGCCTGGAGCACCAGTGGCTGGCAGCGCTACAGCCGCGCCACCCGGCTGGAGCCGGGCCATGCTGCTGCTACTGCCACCACCTAGGGTGACCAGATGTCCCGATAAAATCAGGACCGTCCCCATATCTCGGTGTCTGTCCTGTGTCCCGACTGATCTTGTCCCGATATCCGTCAGCACTGTATTTTTTTTTTTTTGCTCAGCTGGCAGGACCCGGTTGTTTTTTTGCTGGCGGACACCACCCCCATTTGTCCCGATATTTTCTTCCCCTCATCTGGTTACCCTAGCGCCGCCACCACGCAGCACAGAGCACTGGGTCAGGCCGGGATCTGCAGCTGCGCTGCCCCAGGAGCTCACAGCCCTGCCACCCAGAGCATTGCACCGGCGGCAGAGTGAGTGAGTTGAGTGAGGCGAGGGGGAACAGTGGGGGAGGGGCCGGTGGTGAGCCTCCTGGGCCAAGAGCTCAGGGGCTGGGCAGGACAGTCCCGCGGGCAGGATTTGGCCCACGGGGTGTAGTTTGCCCATCCCTGCTCTAAGCCATGATTGAAGTGTTTCAAGGCTTAGCCCTTCAAGCCCTCCCCACAGCGAAAGCAAAAGGGTGTTCAGCAGGGGATTGTCTAATCTGATCCTAAATTCTAGTGGTTGAATGTTTTTGTTCTTCTTCGAGATGTGTTGCTCATGTCCATTCAACTTAGGTGTGTGTGCTCGTCACATGCACCAATGCCGGAAGCTTTTCCCTCAGCAGTATCTGTAGGGGACTGGCTCTGGCGCCACCTGGAGTGTCGCGTGCATGCCGTGGTATACAGGGTGCCACCAGTTCCCCCCAACCTCAGTTCCTTCTTGCCACCAGTGACAGTGCTGGAACTGTTGCTGCTTCAGCTCGTGCTGTTGCTGTTCGTTCGTACAAACTAGTTATCTCTTGTATTATAGTGTATAATAGTTTTCTGTTAGTGTTTGTAAATCCCTTAGCTATAGTTAGAGACTTCGTAAGTCCCAAATGGGACTTTTCCTTGGGACCGGTCCCCAGGCTTTGATCTCTGCAAATGGCCTATGCCAACTGGTGAACCACACAGCTGTTGTCTGCGTTGCTTTGGTGAAGGACACATTAGTGAGAAGTGCAAAATTAGCAAGTCCTTCAAGCCAAGGACTAAGAAGGAGCACGATATTTGTTTAAGAGTGCGCCTTATGGAGTCGGCCCTCAACCCAGCACCGGAGCAATGCTCTGACTCAGAGCCGAGTACCATGACCTTGGTACGCAGCGCCCCACTGGGACCATCCAATGGCTGGCACCAGTCCCCATCCCTGGCTCCAACCAAGAAGCTCAAGAAGGTGGGGCAAGGCTGGTCTCCAACCTCCCGCAAGGGAGAGGATAAGACTGGGTGTGAGCAAAGTCCCAGGCTGGGCAACTCTTCACCCATGTTGGGATCTCAGGCCCAAGCTCCGGTGGAGTGATGTAGCCCAACTGGCTCCCGGTCAGCTACCCTGGATAGCGGCAGAGGCCTCTGTCAGCTCCAGGTGCTGTCCATGCCAGAGGCCCTGCAGGTAGCGCAGGAGATCATGTCCCTCCCGGTGCTGCCCACACCGGCTCCTGTGGTTCCCCATTCATGGGGTAAGCCCACATTTGGACTGCTTTGGTCCCCACCTCAGCAGCACCGTTCCCCGTCATAGGGAATGTCCTGCCAGTGCTCGCCTTCCAGTAGCCGCCACGCATCTGACTGCGAAAGGCAGATGCAGCGCAGCCCCAGTCGGTCCCTGGACTTTGGCCTCGGGCAGAGAGACTCGAGGCACAGCTCGGTGGCCATTGGGTGCAGACCCTTGGAGGGACTCGCCCCACTGGCAGAAGTACTGGTCTCGGCACCTGGTATCTCTGAGACCGCGGTACCGCTCCAGGGACCCATCGAGGGATCAATGTTACCATTCCTCAGACCGTCGCCGATCCCCTAGGAGGGCATCACCGCATGCGGGTGCTTCCCGGCACCAGGCCTGTTCTGACTCCGGGTCCTGTTCCTCATACCGGTACCGCTCGTCAAGTGCAGGACATAGATCGCCGACTCCAAGCCGTTGCGGATCTGTCGAGCGCCACCGATCCCTAAGATCCCACTCCACATCAGACTTCAGACGGAGTAACCGGCACTGGTTGCGACAGAGCCACCGTTCCACTCCGTCCTGGTCACCTGGGAGCAACCGCTCAGGATCTAGCCCTGGTTCAGAGAAAGGTTCCCTGACAGTGGAATAAGCTCCGGTACCAGCGATACCAGCTACATTGTTGGCACTGAAACCGGCCCTGGGGCCTCAGGCACAGTGGCCGGCGCCGTGGTACCCATGGAACCCATGGGTTCACCCAGCCCTCCCAGGCTGCCCGCTTGGTGTCCGGAGCCTTGGAGAGTCCAGCTGCCTCTCTCTACCACCCTCCTCTGGTGCACGAAACCTCGGGTGCGAGGACCCTGTAGGTCCAAGAGGGAGCAGGGGAAGAAGCCACTGGGCCACCAATGGTTGTGGAGGACCCTACAGCACTGGCATCTTCCTTGTCGTCGCAAGGCAAGGTGGTAACGGGGCCCCCTCCCCTGGTTCCTCCGAATGATGCTAAAGCGCACCAGGAACTAAAGAGGGTTGCTGCCAACCAGAGTCTTCAGGCAGAGGAGCTAGAGGAGCCTTCAGAATCTCTCTTCAATGTCCTCTGCTCCACAGCACCAGCCAGGGTGGCTCTGCTTATTCATGATGGGGTCTCTAAGATCACTAATGCCCTGTGGCAAACTCCCTTCTCCCTGCTACCCATCTCCAAGAGGGCTGAGTGCAAGTACTTTGTGACATCCAAAGGCCACGAGTACCTGTACACCCACCCTGCTCCCAACTTCCTAGTGATAGCAGCTGTTAACCACAGGGAGTGACAAGGTCAACCCAGGGCTACCCCTAAGAACACAGACTCCAAGAGAAATGCTGGGCCTGTATGTTCCTGGCCCTGCCCACAAGTTGTTTAAGCCGCAGCAGCCTGAGGGCCAGGGGAGCCACCCTCACCAGGAGTCTCCCCATAAGAAATCCAGAGGCTACAAGAGGAGTCCTAGCCAACAGCCTTCGCAGGCCTCTCAGTCGAGCTCAACCCGCAATAAGTAGGTGGGCAAGTGCTCATTTTGAGGGTACACCCAAGGGCCATCTACTGGTCTGTTCCCAGGATCCTCCCTCCCCTATTTTTTCCAACCACCTTTCTCCTTTCTTCCGTGCATGAGCATCTATAACATCGGACTGATGGATCCTCAGTACGGTGGCGCAGGGTTACACCCTTCAGTTACTTTCTACCCGGCTTCCCACCTCCCCTCCCCATCCCTCTTCAGGGACCCTTCTCACTAGAGTCTCCTCACGCAGGAGATAGAGGAGTTACTGCAGCTATGTGCAGTGGAGGTCATTCCTCCAGAGTACAGGAACAAGGGGTTCTATTCCTGCTACTTTTTAATCCCAAATGCCCAGGATGGTCTACGACCTATCCTGGACCTGTGAGACTTGAACCACTTCCTAGCGAAGCTGAAGTTCCGCATGGTCTCCCTGCTTCCATCATCCCTTCCCTGAATCCGGGAGACTGGTACACTGCCCTCGATCTGAAAGATGCTTACTTTCACATCGCCATCTTCGAGGGACACAGACGCTTCCTCCAGTTTATGGTAGGTCCCAACCACTATCAGTTTGTGGTCCTCCCATTTGATCTAGCGACAGAACTATGGGTATTTACCAAGTGCATGTTTGTGTTGGCTGCTTACCTCAGACATTGGGGTATCCTGATCTACCTGTACCTCAATGATTGCCTGATCAAGGGCAGCTCCAGGTCCCAGGTCCAAAGGCATTTTACGATGCTGTTAGCCACCTGCCGTTGCCTCGGCCTGTTGGTAAATGACAAAAAATCCATGTTAATTCTGGTACAGAGTATAGAATTCATCGGAGCAGTGCTCGACTCGACCTGCGCCAGGGCATTCCTGCCACTGGAGAGATTCAGGGCACTGACAGACCTCATCGCGGAAGTCTCCGCATTTCCCCTAACCATAGCCAGAGTTTGCCTGCGCCTACTAGGTCACATGGCAGTGAGTTGGTTTTGGACGCCTCAGACCTTGGCTGGGGGGCGCACCTCGGCACCCTCCAGACCCAAGGTATGTGGTCCCCAGTGGAAACAATGCTACATATAATCGTCAAAGAACTCAGGGTGGTGCACAGTGCGTGCATGGTCTTCCTACCTCACCTGTTGGGCAAAGTGGTCAGAGTCCTGATGGACAACACACCCTCAATGTTCTGCATAAACAGACCAGGGGAAGTGTGATCCTCAGCACTCTGCCAAGAAGCATTCCGTGTTTGGGACGTTGCATCGACATGGAATCCACCTAGAAGTGTGTCACCTTCCGGTGCCAAGAACATGCTAGCAGATCACCTAAGCAAGGACTTCTCCTCTCACCACGAGTGGGTGCTCCACCCAGAGGTAGCTGACATGATCTTCCAGAGGTGGGGAGGTCTCCAAGTGGATTTGTTTGCCACTAGCAGAACAGGAGGTGCCACAGGTTTTGCTCCAGACGGGGTCTGGGAAAGGGCTCCCTCCCTGATGCCTTCCTCCTGCTGTGGGCAGAAATCCTGATGTACGTGTTCCCTCTGATTCCACTCATCAGCAAAGTCCTAGCGAAAATCAAGAGAGATAAGGCACAGGTTACCATGATCGCCCCAGCATGGCCTCACCAGCACTGGTTTGGGATGCTATCGAGCCTGTTGGAGATCCCTCGTGCCCGCTGCCGAACCAACCGGACCTGCTGTCACAGGATCATGGTCGACTCTTGCACCCCAACCTCTCGTCCCTCGACCTCATGGCTTGAATGTTGCGTGGCTGAACCCTGAGGAACAGGTCTGTTTGGAAGGGATCCAGAAGGTCCTCCTTGAGAGCAGGAAGCCCTCAACCAGACAGACTTACCTGGCAAAGTGGACGAGGGTCTCCCGCAGGAGGGCTAAATGGGGCATCTCCCCTTTGCATTCTTCGGTGCAGTCAATCTTAGACTACCTGCTTCGTTTAAGGAACCAGGGCCTGGCACACTCCTCTGTCAGGGTGCATCTGGCGGCCATTTCCACCTTTCATCCGCCTATCCAGGGGCAGATGGTGTTCTCCCATGACATGACGGTGAGGTTCCTCAGAGGACTCAAGAGACTTTTTCCTCAAGTTTGGTCCCGAGTCCCTCAGTGGGATCTACACTTGGTTCTGTCCAGGTCTTCTACCCTAAGCCCCATGAGACTAGTGAAGAGAGGTGCCTTCAAGCTTTGGATGTAAGAAGGGCCCTGGCTTGCTACCTAGATCGGACAAAGCCTTTCCGTAAGTTGACTCAGCTTTTCATCTCTACAACAGATAGGATGAAGGGCCTCCCAGTGTCCATGCAGAGGATTTCTAACTGGATCACTTCTTGCATTCAGACCTGCTGTGAGTTGGTGGGAGTCCCTCCGCCGCCACTCAACCAGAGCACAGGCATCTTCGGTAGCCTTCCTGGCACATTTCGAGCTGCGAAGTGGTTCTCGGTGCACACATTCACAGCCCACTACGCCATCACTCAGCAGGACAGAGATGATGCTGGGTTCGGCAGAGTGGTGTTGCAATCTACACGTCCATGAACTCCTACCCACCTCCGAGGGGTACTGCTTGGAAGTCACCTAAGTTGAATGGACATGAGCAAGCACTCAAAGAAGAAAAGACAGTTACCTTTTCCGTAACTGGTGTTCTTCAAGATTTGTTACTCATGCCCATTCCTTCCCCACTGTCAGAGTTTCTGGCAAGAAGGAACTGAGGGTGGGGGGAACCAGCAGTGCCCTATATACCATGGCATGTTCAAGCCACTCCAGGGGGTGCCATAGCCGGTCCCCTACAGATAGTGCTGAGGGAAAAACATCTGGCACCGGTGCATATGGTGAGCACACACACCTAAGTTGAATGGACATGAGCAACACATCTCGAAGAACATCAGTTATGGAAAAGGTAACTGTCTTTTCTGGTGTGAGGGGGTCATAAGGCATTGCTGCAGTCTGTCATTTACATATTTTAAGAGGTATAATACTTAGAAAATACTTCAAAATCACAACTTTCTATAAAGAAGAGTTACACTTTATATTTTGAAAGACAGTGTTGTTTATTATACTAAATGACTGGTTGCATATTTAATATGATAAAATACTTGTTAGCTGACTGGAGTAGCTACTATGCTTTAAATCAAAATGGAGAAATTAGGCAAGGGTGTGTGTGTGTGTATATATATATATATAGTAAATGAAACAATGAATTCACACTACTGTGGCTCTTTGGGTAATATTGATTGCTAATTTGGCTCCTGAACCTCTGAGGTCGGAATATCACTAGTCTACATTTTAAAAAGAAACTAGTGATTTGGGTGCCTCAATTTTTGGGTACTCAAATTGAGACACCTTAAATTTCAGAGGTTGGCTGCTCAGTGTTTTCTGAAAATCAGGCCCCTGTAAAGTGTCTGAATATGGAGACCCAAAAACTGCAGCACTCTTGAAAGTTTGGACCATAGTATAAACTCTTCATTTTCAAGCTTTATACAATATGTCCCTGAGGGACTGATTGTGCAGTCATTACTTAGACTAAGTTCTCATTGACCTCAACAGGAGTTTGTTCTGAGTAAAAAATGTGGGATCTAGTCCTTAATTTTGAAATATGCTTACATTGTATTATAGACAAAAATATATATTGCTTGCGAAAATGACAAATGTAATTTTATTATGTAAATTTATTTCTGTGTATATTACCACTTTAGCTGCATTACAAAAGGTGGCATATTGGGTTAATATCACCTAACCTGACCTGGGTACACCTTTTCCCATAGGTAATGAGTGAAGATGAGTAATGGTCTCTCCTCTTAACTTTTGGGGGACATTAGCTCACATCACACAACCTGCACTTTATTTTCCCCAGTTTGGCAAAGTAAATGTTCTCTGTTCAAGAGTTTCTTGGGACTAGAATAGGTGGTTTGTTGCAAGTTATGAATAAGGTCTGCTGGCTGAGCTGTGTGCGGAAGCCTGCAAGCACATGTCTGCATTATCTCTCAGTCTAGCTATAGTTATACTTGTCATTCATGTCAAACAGCATTACATTCACCTAAAGATTATGCTATTAATTTAATCAAATACTGAGCGATGGAACTGCATTTAAAAATGTGCAAAAGCAAATTAAATATATGGCAGATTCAACTGGTTTATAATTCAAATTAAATATTTTTAACAGATTTTTGATATTTCCTGGGATCCATATCAGCCAAACAGAATGGTTAGCTGTGGAGTGAAACATATAAAGGTAAATTGGTTTTGTTGCTTTTATATTTTCATTTCTTAAAGTTTATAAAGTCATCTGATGTCTTGAACTGCTTGCCATCTTTTCTTTCAGTAGGCGGCTTCCTGCCACCCCCAAACCCCATGAACACTATCTAGATTTCTAGGTTTGCAGCCAATTCAACATGATGAGGCAGATTTTCAGAAATACGAAGTGACTGCAGTGCAGGACAGCTTAACAAGCAAAGTATAAACATTTAATGTCTTAATATTTACCAATACTCACTCCCATTTTTGGCTTCTGCCCTCTCTATTCCACCAAACTGCTCATCAAGGTCTTCAGTTATCTCTTCCTAGTTAAGTCTCAATTAGGCATCACTGAAAAGGTCTGAAAGGATTGATGGAGCCCTGCTTCACTTATTCAAGCTAAGAAAATTGCAGAACCATGGATCACTTGATTACCTGTTCTGTTCATGCCCTCTGAAGTACCTGACATTGGCCATTGTTGGAAGACAGGATACTGGGCTAGATGGGCTAAATCAGGACATTGGTCTGACCCAGTATGGCCATTCTTGTGTTATGTTCTTATGAATGAGATAGGGATCCTAACTGCTCAGCCACAGTCTGGACAGAGACTACAAAGAAGGTATGAGAGGAGTCACTCCATGCTGCTGGACATCCTCTGCAGCTTTGGGAGTCAGGTTTCTTAGAGATCCTTGGTTTTCCAGTCCATTTTTTGGCCCAGCTCCCTGCCTTTTCTGTACCTCTGACCTCATGAAACTGGGGAGAGAACCTGAGTACTCCACAGCTCTAGTATTTGTTCCTTTCACACAATTTTGCACAGGAGGCACTTGAGGACCTAAATACATATTTGTAAATTGCCTTCCTGCTGCCTTAATTTGTTGTCTAGTATTAAAATTTAAATAGGACCAAAATTTAAGTAAAATTGAAAGCAAAATGAAAATCCCCTCGAAAGGTTCATATTTTGGATAAAACCTCCTTGGGCTTATGCAAAGCTTGGAGGGAAGTCTCTCACTTTGACAAAGTTTTCTGTTTTCCCCCGTCTTTGAGATGCATCTTTACTAGATGGCAATTATTTCCCATGATTAGGGGTGGGAAAAACAGAAGTTTTAGAAAACTTGCTAATCTCTCTAACTCTGGTGGCTGAGAAATTTGAACCCCTAAACTTGCACTATTTTCAAAACTGTGGGGTAGTTTTGGCAGTAGTTATGCTATTTTCTGTGTTCTGCAAGCTGCTTCTCAAAACCTATCTTTCGTTAGCACCTGTGCACTGTTAAAATGGTCATAATTAACCATTCAAACAAACAGATATAGATTAAGGCATGCCAGAAAACTGTGTGTTAAAATGTTTGTGGATTAGGTGTTGGATTCCCATCAAAAAATGTACAAACAGTAGTCCATACTATTTCTGCATATTAAGATTAGAGGGATGGGGATCACTGCTTGAACTTAGAGGTAGATAAAATAAATAGCTTCTCCTGCTCTATACTATAGGGTAATTACTCTGCATTGTAAAATCAAGATTAATATTTGGGGAGGGAGAAATGGGGAGAGTGTAGTCTTTTCTCTGAGCTTCTCTCTATTCAAGCAATCCAAACCATTTCTGAAGTGTACTACAGCTGAGCTTTTGCTGAAAGGCTAGGCTGGGTATCAAAGCCAGACCTGCAACCTTCCACATTTCTCAAAGCCTGTGTGCAATTTCAGATGAATAAGTACCATTGACTTTTAAATACATTTAAAAGATTGTGAAGAGCTTTGAGGTCTACAGATGAAAACATATTTAAGAGGTAGGTGTTATTCTTATTTTTCTTATTAATTACTTCACAGGATCAGGTTAATTTAGCTTCCTGAATATGTAGTTAGGTGCCTAAGTTTAGCAAAAGTCTTGGCAAAAGTGACTTGCCACATATAAAATTATCCCTAAGTGGTGCAGCAGGAGGAGCAATGTCTGAGTTCTATCTTCTGTAGATACTCAGTCCTGGCAATCTGTGTCCCATAGACAGTTGGCCAGAGGGCCCCAGGCTGGGATGGGGTTGAGTCTGTTGCTGAGCTTGCTGTAGGCAGGAATCACAGCTGCTACCTCCTGCCTAGTCAGAAATGCTGGCCATCCACGTCAATGGGTGGGGAAGTTGGTGGGGTCAGTGCTGAAAGGGGGACAGTCCCAGTAGCAAGGAAGGGAGACACTCAGCTCCTCCCCCTGGGAAGCACCCATTGGCCAGCTGGGGGAGAGGGGTGCAGATTGGCCAACATTCCCCAGCTCCCAAGATTTAACTGTTGCAGGGACAATGTGGAGCCTCTTCCAGCTCCATTCCAGCAGCCCACCCTACCTATCCGAACTAGGAATGGGAACCCGGCCAGACAGGAGCTGCGGGTCTAGCTGATCGCCTTTTTAGGGAGTCAGGAAGGAATTTTTTCTTCCATGGGCCAATTAGCAGAAGACCAGAGAATCTTTTGGCATCCTTGCAGCATCTTCAAGCCACAGTGGATTAAATAGGAATGCTCTTACTGCCTGACTGAGGTACTGGAGTGATGGTGTTTATTTATCACAACTTGCAGCTGGTTTCTAGTGTGGTTAAAAGAATAAAATGAACGGCTCCAAGAGGTAAAAGACTGGGATTTTGGTGAAGGGCTCATGTGATAGAGGCAGACCTTGTGGCCCTCATAGGCTGAGGTCCCTACCCTGCTGCATCCTCTGTCCCCCACATGGGACTCGGAGAGAGCTGAGTCCTGGGGGTAGGCTGAGGAGTGTCACCCTGCGTTATGTGTTATATGGTAAGGAGCCCTATAATCCCCTCATTGGAGCCAATTAAATGCCTGGTATAGGAGAATATGGGTGATGGACAAGTAGGGCCCCTCCCTATTGTTAAAGTTTAATAAAAGTTGCAGCCTGCCTCTTTTTTTTTTATTAAATTAATGGAGATATCCCATCTCCTAGAACTGGAAGGGACCTTGAAAGGTCATTGAGTCCAGCCCCCTACCTTCACCAGGCCCAAGTACTGATTTTTTGCCTCAGATTCCTAAGTGGCTCCCTCAAGGATTGAATTTACAACCCTGGGTTTAGCAGGCCAATGCTCAAACCACTGAGCAATCCCTCCCCACTATGTTAAGCCCCTGTTAAAAAGATATGGAAATTGGAGATGGGCCCCAAACCAAAATCCTTGATCCAAATACTTTCAACTCTAAGGAAGTTCATATCAAGATCTGAATTTTGTTATAAATGCCCAAAGCATGTTCTTAATTTGTCTCAGATTACAATCTAATGGTTATAAATGGCTCATCTTCTTGTCTTTCATGACTTCCTATCAGCACACACTACTGTTGGGCCAAATTCTGAGAGTCTTACTTGATCCTCAATCAGGCAAACTGGATGGGAATTTTACACGAATAAGTAATAAGAGAAGACCTCAGGACTTGGTCTTTAGTTTTATTTATTTTTTATTTCTACAGCCCATAGGTATGTATGGAGCTCTGCAAACAAATAAGACAGGTCCCTTGTTTAAGAAGATTCCATTCTATTACATATCATGCATGAAATGGCAACAGACAAAGTGAGGGTGAGGTTATTAAAAGAATGAGGGTAACAATAATAAAACACCATGAGTTATTTTTCAGTTTCATACATACATACACAAAAAATTGAACTATCACATTGTATATGTGATCTTCAGATATACTGTAGTAGTTTCCCATTCTTTATAAGTTATTTGTAGCATGATGGAACAGTCAGTTAAGAGGCAAGAGTGTCTAGCTCAGTTACTGAACAATACGGAGATACAGGGCTGCCCAGAGGCTTCAGGGGGCCTGGGGCAAAGCAATTTTGGGGGCCCCTTCCATAAAAAAAAAGTTACAATACTATATAATACTATATTCTTGTGGGGGCCCCTGTGGGGCTCGGGGCCTGGGGCAAATTGCCTCACTTCTCCCCCCCCCCCCCCCCCCCCCCCGGGCGGCCCTGCGGAGATATGTCTGTAAGATTTGCAAACTGATGTCAAAACAAAAAATGCTGCAGAGACTTCTCTTCATGTATCATTTACATTTAATAGTTTTGGACGTTGTGTGGAAATGCACTGACAGCAAAAAGAGGAATATTTGGCAAAACAGGAGATCTCCAAACTATCCTTTGCTTAGCATGTGCAAAAGAAGATGTCACATACTCTGGTGCTTTAAATGGAGACATCTATGTTTGGAAAGGGCTAAACTTAGTCCGCACAATTCAAGGAGCTCATAGTGTAAGTTGTGTTTTTAATTCTAATTTATGAAAATTAACCTTGTTCACTGAATTGAAGAACTGTAATGGATCTTTGATATTTCAATAGATTCTAATCTGTGTCAAATCATAACAGAATGTATAGTGTTCAGTAGGACTTTATGAATTGTTCACTTTATACTCTGATTATGTAGGTATTTAAGTATTAGCTACAGTATTTTGTTCTACTGACAGAACTGCTGCTGTTGTTTGTTTGTTTGTAGTTTTGACACTGATTTCACAGAACAGACTTAAATGTAAGGTATCATCTTGACAGATTTTAAAGTGGCTTCAGTTCTGAATAGACTAATTGTATAAACATATATTCTAATGTGCTAGTCTTATTTAAAATAGGATTCCCAATATTCTGTACTAAGGTTTTTCATAAAAATGAGATCTTAAGCATAATAAGCATCTTATGTGTTTTTCTCATTAACCAAGGCAATAAGAATATGAGCAAATCTGCTTTACAGTGGTGTTCCTCTTTGGCTTGCTCACATAACATGGAAATGATTTTAAAAACTCTCATTAAATACTAAAAATGTAATTTGAAGCAAACAAAAATCTCAATCTATTCAGTGTAGATGAACATTGGAGCTAAAAAATATCAGAGGCATATTTTACTACTGTAAATGTTTATTTCATATTCCTAAACATTCAACTTTAGTGCCTTAATTAGATTACATATGTTCATGTTACCTTTTGTAACATGTGGATAGGGATTGTTTCCTTAGAGCAGTTTTATAAATCCCCTGAGTAGCTCTTATAGCATATTTCTGGAACCTTGGTAGAAACAACAATTTCGATATATAGTTGTTGCTGAGCCTCAGTAGTTATGAGCCTAAGAAAAACACAGCTTTGCTGACATTGTATGAAGAATCACAGTAATATTCAAAAATAGAGTTCCATCATGGAATGGGCCACCCAAATACCCCAGGGGGACCTGCTTCAATACAGAAATAACCACCCCCCTCTGACCACACACCCCTAGTTGTCACCTACCACCCATCACTGGAACCCATATGGGGCATTATCAAACAACTACAACCCATATTTGTTGGGGACCCCACCTGGAAATAAATCTTTCCTGAACCCACTCTTCTGGCCTTCAAATAACCTCCCAGCCTTTCCAACCTCCTCATCATACACAAGCTCCCCACAGACCAGGACATACCAGCTCAAAGTGGCACCAGATCCTGCCAGAACAACAGATGCAAAACTTGCAGACATATCTTCCACTACTACAATGATAAAAAAAAATCCCACAACACACCTTTCAAGATCCATGAGCTCTACACATGCCTATCACAACATGTGGTGTACCTCATTTAGTGCACTAAATGCCCCAATAACAACTATGTGGGTGAACTTGCACAGAAAAATGATAAAAGACAAAAACATCACCTCATCTGTGGATGAACACTTTTCACAAAGCAATCGCTTTATATTTGACCTATCAGTCCTCATCCCCAAAGGAAACCTGCATAACACTTTCAAAAGATGAGTCTGGAAGCTTAAATTCATAACTTTGCTAGACACTAAAAATCATGGACTAAATAGAAACACTGGATTTATGGCTTATTACAATAATCTATACCCTACTAATGGCCACTTCATCTTGAATGATCCCTTGAAATATGTGTTAACTACTTATGCTAAACAACCTATTCTATCTTGTACTTAGTTGTGACACTCTGATTTAAGTTTCCCAAACCTCATGAAGACCTCTATGTAAGCTTGAAAGCTTGTTTCTCTCACCAACAGAAGTTGGTCCAATAAAAGATATTATACTAGAGACAAGGTGGGTGATACATTAGTAAGCATTCTAACAAGTACTGTAAAAATATTTTAATGTAGAAGAACATGGTAATCCATAAATTTTGCCTTTTTTAAAAGTGAAAAAGCAATTCAAACTAAGTAGATACTTTTTGTGCCAACAAAAAATGAAATTCACACTCTTTCAGTTTATATCAGATTCCAAATGATGTCTGAAATGAATTCATGAAACATTGTCTGAGCCATCTCTTCACCTGTAAGAATATTTGTGTCAATTGTTTGCTTGTTTTTGTTTATTCTGGGTGACAATTTATTGTAAGTGTCCCATCGTTTACTTAATACTCTTTTGAAACAACATTCATTAAATTTAATTTATAGTCACATATGTATGCTACGTGTATGACATTTATACGAAAGTTCCATTATAATTCACAATCAATGGATTGGTAAGAGAGCACTTGAAATAAACTGTCACCTGTGTGTTTGGTTTGTTTTCTGAGTGGAGAGCGTCTTGTCTCTTAAACAGTATTATCTAACAGTTCTTAATAGTTTGGCCTTTAACAAGAGCATACTCAAACACACTTGGATTTGTTTTTATGTTTAAATTGTTATCAACTTTCAAAACTATTATACTATTGATTAACAGGCTGGAATTTTTAGTATGTATGCTTGTGAGGAAGGTTTTGCCACTGGTGGGAGAGATGGTTGTATTCGGTTATGGGACAACGATTTCAAGCCAATAACTAAAATTGATCTCAGGGAGACTGAACAAGGATACAAAGGTAATACAATTATTTGTGAGTGGATTTTGATATATTTGGATAATGGATGTTACATTTTAATACAATATAAAGTTTTAATGCCTGTGCATAATGCCTTTTGAATTTTACCAGACAGGATAGATTATATACAGATTTTTAAACAATTATTTTGTTTGACAATAATGTTTTTTTATATCTTTGAGCAGTTTTCATGTTCCATAGTAAAAATAGAAGGGTGCTTTGTCATCTTTTTTCCATGCTGTGGAAGTTCAGAACATGATCTACAAAGGTACACTCATCACAAAAGTGTGAGAATGAGGTTACTCATGCTTTCTGAGCACAAGAGGGGGAAGAGAGAGGAAGCCAGTCATTATGACTCTTAGTATTCAATATTTTTCTGTGAGTGCTTGTTCATGTCCATTCCATGTTAGGTATGTGCCCACCCTGCGTACCGTTGCTGGAGATTTTTCCCTTAGTGATATCCATTGGGCCAGCTCTAGTGCCTGCTGGAGCTGTGCACTCGTGTGCCAGTATAAGGGGCACTACTGGCTATGCACCCTCTCAGTTCCTTCTTACTGCCCATGACTGTTGCTGGAATGACCCTTCTTGCTTCAGCATGATTTTCTTCCCAGTGTTTTTTGGACTCTAACACTTCATTCTTAGTTATCATAGTTTAGTGTATATAGTTTTTGAAATTAGAATTAATGCACATAATTAGCTTCCGTTGTTGAGGGACTCTTTTGCACCATGGGCCAGGCATGCTTCAAACCTTGTGTATCCTGTGGCAAACCTATGCTTGTGAGTGACCCACATTCCAGCTGCTTGAAGTGCTTGGGGGAAACTCATCTGAAGGACAATTGCCAGATCTGTTGGGACTTCAAATTCCGCACTAAAAAGGACAGACATTAGGCTTAAGGGTATCCTCATGGAAGCTGCCCTCGGACCAGAGCAGAGCCACTACAATTTGGTGCCGAGCACTTTGGCATGAGTGCGAAGTGTTCCTCTGGCACCAAGCTGGCCCCCCACCCCAGCACCTGGCCAGTGGGTCACTGGCCAATGCAGTGGTCTTACTGGAACCCCTGGGATTTTCCCCCGGCACCGGGTCCTCCCTCCCATTGCTCCTACTCAGTGGTTTCCGAGAGACAGGCTTTCACTCCTTCTTAGTCAGCACTGGACCCTGACCCCAGTACTGACCCCAGTACCGATGTTCAGGAGCTGGCTCCAATGGATGTCATTGGGGCTGAGGAAGAAGAGGGAGCTCCTCCTTTGGTGCAAGCCTCCTGCTTATCCTCTCCAGATGATGCTGTCGTGGGACCAGGTGTCCTCTTCCACAGAATGATTTCAGGGCCCATTGGGACCTTTTGAAGCGGATTGCTGCAAATCTGGGTCTGGAAATTGAGGATCTTAAAGAGACATCACACACCCTTAGTAATATCCTGGATGCAGCAACTCCATCCAAGGTGGCCTTACCCATCAATGAGGCTGTGATGGGGCCGAGTCAAGGCCCTGTGGCAAACTTCTGCTTCTTTGCTCCTCACCTCAAATTGGGCAGAGAAGTAGTATTATGTACCAGCGAGTGGGTTTGAATACTTGTACTTGCACCCCCACCCCCCCAGTGTCCCTGGTTGTGTCTGCAGCAAACAGGAGGGACAGGCAGGGACAGTTGAGCGCTACCCCTAAACAAAAAGAGGTGAAGAAACTGGACCTTTTTGGAAGAAAGATTTATTCGACAGGTGGCCTTCAACTACGTATCTATAACCAGCAAGCTTTGCTGGCAAGATAGGATTATAATCTGTGGGACTCCCTGGCTAAATTTAAAGACTCCCTGCCCCAAGATTCAAGGCAGGAGTTCACTGCCTTCTTGGAAGAGGGAAAAAATATGGCCAGGACCTCTCTCCAGGCAGCTCTGGATGCAGCTGACTCGGCAGCTGGAATAATGGCCTCTATTGTCACCATGAGGCATTCTTGGCTCCAGTCCTCATGGCTTCCTCATGAGGTCCAACAGTCCATGCAGGACCTCTCCTTCAAGGGCTCCTCTCTATTCTCAGAGCAGACAGTCATGAGACTTCACAGCCTGAAGGACTCAAGGGCCACCCTATGATCCTTAGGCCTTTATGCTCCATCATTTTCCAGAAAGCACTTTGGGCCCCAGCAAACTCCTTGTTTCTCGGTGTCTCCAAGACAAGAGCCCTACAAAAGAAAAGGGAGAGGTTACAATCGGCATCAACCACTCCTGTCCACCTCAACCTTCCAGTTGGGGTCTCAGAGGTACTATGGGGGGTTCAAGCAGGCCTTTTAAAGGTATGCCAGAGGGCACTATATCGTCACCACTTCATATCCATTTCCCCTTTTATTTTTGGACTGTCTGTCCCACTTCAGCCCAGCATAGTCATACATAACATTGGACCATTGGGTTCTAAGTACAGTGACAATTGGCTATACCCTTCAGTTTTTATCCCCTCCCTGCCATACACCCCTTTCCATGCCTCTTCAGGGACCCTTCTCACGAGCAACTCCTTGTCCAGGAGGTGCAATACCTCCTACAATTGGGGGCTGTGGAGGAGGTTCCACAAGACTTGAGAGAAAAGGTTTTACGCCTGATATTTCCTAATCCCAAAGGCCAAAGGGGGCCTCCACCCCATTCTGGACTGCCGTTGCCTCAACAGATACCTCCCTGGATCCCGGAGATTGGTATGCTGCCCTTGACTTAAAGAATGGATACTTTCACATTTCTATCTTCTGTGGCCACAGAAGATTTCTCAGGTTTGTCGTGGGTCAGCACCACTACTAATTCACCACTCTTCCCTTCAGCCTATTGGCGGCCCCCTGGGTTATCATGAAGTGTATGGTGGTAATAGCAGCCTTCCTCAGACGGTGAGGCATCTACCCATACCTTGATGATGGCTGATCAAAGGTCGGTCACAGGCTCAAGTTCAGAACAGCATTAGCACAGTCCAAGCCACCTTCCAAGTGCTGGCCTGCTGATAAACGAATGGAAATCAACTCTTGGCCTGGCTCAGGGAATAGAATTTATTGGGGCAGTGCTCAACTCAACCTAAGACAGGGCCTTCCTGCCAGAGGCCTGATTCCAGACCATGTTGGACCTGATATCCAATGTCATGGTCCACCCAATTATGACAGCTTGGGTTTGCCTCAAGCTACTGGGGCACATGGTGGCATGTACTTACATGGTTCAATATGCAAGACTGCACTTCAGGCCTCTCCAGATGTGGTTATCATCAGTATATTCCTTGAGCAGACAACATTTAGATTCTGTGGTTTCTCCCCTAGTCTTCACCTCTCTGGAATGGTGGAAAGACCCAAGATCGGTAATGATGGGGGTGCCCTTTGTTATCCCTCAA
This sequence comes from Trachemys scripta elegans, assembly GCF_013100865.1. NCBI lineage: Eukaryota > Metazoa > Chordata > Testudines > Emydidae > Trachemys > Trachemys scripta. The sequence continues at coordinate 25,932,376 of NC_048300.1, read as the reverse complement.
CCATCATTAGCTTTAATCTTGGATTAGTTAGAAATAGGGTGGGGAGCCCACCTCAACAAGCTCAGGATTTGGGGCTTCAGGGCCCAAGAAGAAGTCCCTGAACATAAACATCAGGGAGCTCAGGGCAGTACGCTTAGCTTGGCAAGTGTTCCTTCCCCAACTCTCAGGTCAGGTGGTGCAAGTCCTGACAGACAATACTGCGGCCATGTTCTATATCAACAAGCGGGGAGGGGCCCTATATTTCGCCCTGTGTCAGGAGGCCATCCATCTGTGGGACTTCTGCACAAAGCACTCCATTCATCTTGAGGTGTCACATCTCCTGGGATCCTGAAATGTAATGGTGGATCACCTCAGCAGATCCTTTTCCTCTCACCATGAGTGGTCCCTTCACCAAGAGGTTGCCAGGTTCATCTTACAAAGGTGGGGGCTTCCCCAAGTGGACCTGTTCGCTACCACACAGAACAGGAAATGCCATCAATTTTGCTCACTGTACGGGCACACCCCAGGCTCCTTCTCCAACACTTTCTTTTTCCCATGGACAGATCTCCTATTCTACACCTTTCCCCAATTCCTCTGACTCACAAGTTCCTCCTAAAATTTAAACTAGACAAGGTGAAAGTTATTCTTATAGCCCCGGCATAGCCATGCCAACACTGGTTTGGTATGCCCCTAGATCTGTCAGTAGCAGCTCAAGTCTTGCTCCCACTACATCCCGACCTAATTTCACAAAACCACGGTTGGTTGCTTCACCCAAACCTCATCTCACTGGACCTAATTTCATGGATACTCCACAGCTGAACCCAGAGGAACAGGCTTGCTCGGAACAGGTCCAGCAGGTCTTGCTAGGTAGCAGAAAGCCGTCCACCAGGGCTACCTACCTAATAAATGGAGATATACCTATCTCATAGAACTAGAAGGGACCTTGAAAGGTCCTTCAAGTCAAGTCCAGACCCCTGCCTTCACTAGCAAGACCAAGTACTGATTCTGCCCTAGATGGCCCCCTCAAAGATTGAACTCACAACCCTGGGTTTAGCAGGCCAATGCTCAAACCACTGAGCTATCCCTCCCCCATGGCTAAGTGGAAATGCTTCTTGACATGGGCATCTTAATGAGCTCCCTCTCTGTCTCAATCTTCCCTTCAGTCTATCTTGGACTACTTGCTCCACTTAAAGCAGCAGAGCCTGGTCCTTGCGTCTATCAGTGTGCACTAAGCAGCCATCTCAGCCTTCCACCCAACGGTGAACAGCAGGTCAGTGTTCTCCCACGAGATGAGGGTATGGTTTCTCAAGGGGCTGGAGAGGCTCTATCCTCAGGTCTGCAAGCCTGTCCTTCCATGAGACTTAAACCTGGTTCTGTCGAGACTCATGAGTCCCCCCTTCAAGTCACTAGCATCATGCCCCCTGTTTGCTTCTCTCTTGGAAGGTTGCCTTTTTGGTGGCGATCATCTCAGCCAGAAGGGTCTCTGAAATCAAGGCCCTTACATCAGAACTGCCTTACATGGTGTTCTTCCAGAACAAGGTACAACTACGCCCCCACCCAGCCTGTCTGCCAAAGGTGGTGTCACAATTCCATAACAATCAGGCCATTTTCCTGCCAGTATTCTTCCCGAAGCCTCACAAGAACTCTGAGGAATGGCAGCTTCACTCATTGAACGTTAAAGACTAAACCCTTCTGCAAATCCATGCAACTCTTTGTAGCAATAGTGCAAAGGATAAGAGGGCTACCTGTGTCAGCCCAGAGGATCTTGTCCTGGATAACTGCCTGTATTCAGGTTTGCTATGAGCAGGCAAATGCCCCACCTCTGGCCATCTTAACTGCTCACTCCACAAGAGCCCAGGCTTTGTCAGCAGTGTTCCTCGCGCAGGTCCCAATCCAGGATATCTACAGGGCCGCAACCTGGTCATCTGTACATACCTTCACATCTCACTACAACATTAACCAACAGGCCCGGGATAATGTCAGTTTCAGAAGAGTGGTGTTGCTGTCAACATGTCCATGAACTCCGAGCCCACCTGTGTATTGTTTGTGAGTCACCTAACATAGAATGGACATGAGCGGGCACTTGATGAAGAAAAAACAGTTACTAACCTTTCCATAACTGTTGTTCTTTGAGATGTGTTGCTCATGTCCATTCCACAACCCACCCTCCTACCCCTCTGTCAGAGTTAATGGCAAGAAGGAACTGAGAAGATGCATGGCCAGCAATGTCCATGAGCACATGGCTCCAGAGGGTGGCCCAATGGATACCACTAAGGGAAAAAGCTCCAGTGACACTGCGCGCATGCACACCTAACATGGAATGGATATGAGCAACACATCTCAAAGAACAAGATTTGGAAAGGTTAGCAACTGTTTTCTCTGAGAGGAGATATGAGGAGCTGGGTTATAGCACAGTGTCTCCAGTGTATCTGGGAGTGTTTAAGGCTGGTGATGGAGGGAACACACTACATATTTTTTTTTAATGTACAGATTTACATTTTTAAAAGTGAACTTTAATTTTGGGTTCCCAATTTGAGATCACTGGAGTCTGATATTCATGGGGGTTGGGCACCTGAAAACCCTATTAGACTGATATGGAGCTGTGGATACTCAGCACAGTGAGTACACACACAAAAATTGAGGCCCACTACAAATTAGAGGCTGCTTTTGAAAATTTTGACCATAGTATTTCTTGCATGTAAATATGCTTCCCACAACTTTATTGGAGACATTCTGCCTGATGGAGGCAAAATGCCTCCACCCAATATCTTATTGCTTTAGAAACCAATTATACCTTTAAAACTTTGCTTACAATAATTTAATTGGCGCAGAACAAAAAATAAAGAACAAAATAATTCAGCACAGTGAAATGATCTTTGCAAACTGCATTCAGACCAACTTCATTCTTAGATTCGGTCTTCAACCAACTCTAACTGCAACTGTTACCAGCTGACACTCTTTTAAACTCTACACCCCAGAAAGTTTCACACCTGAAAGGTGCTGCAACTACAGAGTGTTGCCACAATTATTAAAGCTCCATATGCCATACTCCTCTCCTTTAATTTTTAAACCATAGATTTATGACTTGATTTACATAGATGCTGAGCACCCATAGTTTCTGTTGAGACCAATGGTCACTATAGGTACACAATATCTCTGAAAGTGAAGCCATTTTGTCTTCTGGAAGGTATACTATTCCATTTTGATTAAGGATGTTTGTTGGGACAAGCAAATGTCACATACTCCTCCAGGCCTTAATTTACATTTTCAGAATCATCTTCTATATTAACATTATTATTGGAATCATCAGCAGGCCAGTAAGAAGGATAACAATTTTTTTTCTTAGAAACCATATAATTATCATCAATGTCAATACCCTTTCTATTTTCTGAAATTTTATCTTGTAATAACTGGTCAGTATGTTTGTTTGTTTTTTCTTTATTTTACTTCAACCAGGTAAGTCATTCATCCTGACACTTGTAAAATGTATATCTATATGTAAAATGTATATCTAGACACGCTTCTGACAAGCAAAATGCCTCCAGTCACTGCTATATGGTTGCTCCAGCAAGTCCCCTTAGCATGTTTTCCAAGTTCCCATCTAGTTCTCAGAGCTCTGTATGCATACTTTTTAGTCTTCAAAGCTCTCAAATGGACCCTGACAGCAAAGTATGTTTGCTGACACAATTCTGGTTTCATGCATTTTTGGCAGCCACATTTTAATGACTAATGTCCATTTCCACAGAAATAATCTGTAGAAACTATTAGTATTTATATCAGTTTATGATCAATTTCTGAAGCACTCAAATTCCAAGAAACTTTCTAAAAAACTGTGGAGGAAAAAAAAAGATTAATGGGCAAGTCCTGACCCCTTTGACAGATCTGGTCCTGAGAATTCAATAAGGCCAAACTCTGACATGAAGAAAAAAACAAAACAAAACAGAATAACCACCAAATGCTAAAACTATGGTAAAGCATTACTATATTCTGGCTTGGAAAGCCCCTCATGCAGTCTGTTTCTAATAAAAGTAAGAATGACCTATATGTAGAACTGTACATAGAATCCATTGCTGGCTATTACAATGCACACACATAAACATTCAGCCTCTTCAGTTCCCCTTGTAGTGGCCCTGTGAAGCACACTTCATATTCTGGAAAGTCCAGTATAGGAATAATACATTTCTATCCTGTGCTCTGCTTGCTGCCCATGAACTTTCTGGCAGGTGTCTGTTGTGTTTCTGAATTTACTGAGTTAAGAGAATTTTCTGCAGAAAAGTATTGCTTCAAAATAATAAACAACATTAAGAAGCCATTATTTATTTATAAAGGTCATCTATTCCTAATGTGCTATCTGCAAAGACCATCTTACTGTCCTGCAGGTGGTCTAAAGAATGCATTTTGATCTTGGAGTAAGTTAAGTTATTTAGCTTCCTTTGCTAAAAGGAAGAAAACTTGTATTAGAGTTGCTATTAAAATATACTTATTTGATGCCATTACCTCTACCATCTGTTAAATGTTAAAGGATACAGAACACTTAGAGGAGAGCAACTAAGTTCAGAAGAAAATTACATGCCAACAGCAAAACGACAGGGATGTAGACTATCAATGCTAATTCTTACTGTTTCCTTATAAGATGAGACTAATTAGTACATTTTTCCATTTTCAGAGCAAATAATGAGCTCAGTTTCCACTTAAAGATAAATGTGAATGTTAACATAATTCTTTTTATTAGAAAATAACAAATTAAGTGACTTCCAAGTAACAATAAGCTAAAACTGGAAACATTTATCTAACCCTTTTTCTCCTGAGATTTTGGGGTTCAGATAAAATAGCATTTGAACCACTCATGTTTTAAATTTGTTTTTCCAAACCCAGAAGAGATTTTGTCACTCTGTACTGAAATGACAGTGACAAAGACTAGAACTTTTACTTAAACAAGCCAGTAAATACCGAATTATGCTACAGCTATTCTATTGGAAGAAAGTGCTTTGTGTTGAAAAATGTAAAGGGGATCTGTTTACTTGCATAATCATTTAGATTAAGTAAGAAGAAATTTATCTGTGAAAACTGCTTTCTAACAATAGACAAACTACTAAAATATCAATTTAGGGCATGAAAAAGGTTACAGATCATAAAATCCAAGCAACCTATGATCTTACCTCTCCCTGTCCATACCCTTTGTTGTCTGTCTTCTCATGTCCTCTTTTCTGTTTTCTCTCTCCACTGTGTCCTTTCAATGTGATGCTTCTCTCACCTGCCTCCTTTATCCCTTCTTCCATCTCTAGCCCTTTCTTTGGTTCCTGTATTATTATCCACTGCTGATCTATTCTGTTTGCAAGCTACGGATTTAATTTGACTAGAATTCTATCACTGGAGCTTTGCCAGAGAGCACTTTAGACATCAGGATTCTTGTCTGTTTCACTTTGTTGATAGAGCACATAGACTCTGATCCAGTAAAACACATGCTTAACTTTAAGTGGTTGAGCAGCCCCATACAAGTCAACTGATAGTCTACATCCCTGTCAAGGTCTTGGGATTCTTCAGAACTCTAGAAATTCCGTGATGGCTTCAGCTATCTTCTATGCGGCCCTGGTTCATTTAAGTATGTGCTTAACACTAAGTATATGAGTAGTCCCAATTTCTTCCCCGTCCCCATCCCCCTTTGTTTCTTTCCTAAGCATTTTGCAGAGGCAGCCCACTGCTGGATTTACAATTGTTTTAGTACTAGAGTGCTATCAGGAATTTGTACATTTTCTCGCACATACTAACTAACCAGCTATCCCCTTCCTTCAGTATACCAAAACTTTTCCATGGTAGAAATGCCACTGTCACAGTTCAGGACAGTTGCACCTGTTCCCCCCCACCCTCAGTGGTCTAGCCAAGGCACCCAATCTCAGGCAGCCAGCTCTTCAGCTTTTGCCTCTCTTGGGTGGAGACACAAGTCCCTCTCCCTTCTGACCATGGTATTTTCAGGTCACATAGTTCCCTGGTGTATATGATGGGAAACACAAAGTGACAGGTTGACTAAGGACACTTGCTTGCTTTCTCTTCAGAGACTGTTAACAGGTGTAATTGTTACAGATATGTTACCAAACAGCACTTCCTATGCAAACCTACTTTATTCTTAAGGTAAAAAGCATTACAGAGAAAGCATATTAATAACTATAAAAGAACCTACATGCATACTAATAAACTTACCAGAGTTGACCTAAACCCTAACATGGATTATGACAGGAGCAGTCCTTAATCATAGAATATTAGGGTTGGAAGAGACCTCAGGAGGTCATCTAGTCCAATCCCCTGCTCAAAGCAGGACCAACACCAATTAAATCATCCCAGCCAGAGTTTGTCAAGCTGGGCCTTAAAAACCTAGAATCATAGAATAGAATCATAGAATATCAGAGTTGGAAGGGACCTCAAGAGGTCATCTAGTCCAACCCCCTGCTCAAAGCAGGACCAATTCCCAGCTAAATCATCCCAGCCAGGGCTTTGTCAAGCCGGGCCTTAAAAACCTCCAAGGAAGGAGACTCCACCACCTCCCTAGGTAACGCATTCCAGTGTTTCACCACCCTCCTAGTGAAATAGTTTTTCCTGATATCCAACCTGGACCTCCCCCACTGCAACTTGAGACCATTGCTCCTTGTTCTGTCATCTGCCACCACTGAGAACAGCCGAGCTCCATCCTCTTTGGAACCCCCCTTCAGGTAGTTGAAGGCTGCTATCAAATCCCCCCTCATTCTTCTCTTCTGGAGACTAAACAATCCCAGTTCTCTCAGCCTCTCCTCATAAGTCATGTGCTCCAGACCCCTAATCATTTTTGTTGCCCTCCGCTGGACTCTTTCCAATTTTTCCACATCCTTCTTGTAGTGTGGGGCCCAAAACTGGACACAGTATTCCAGATGAGGCCTCACCAATGACGAATAAAGGGGAACGATCACGTTCCTCGATCTGCTGGCAATGCCCCTACTTATACAGCCCAAAATGCCGTTAGCCTTCTTGGCAACAAGAGCACACTGTTGACAACCTCTAAGGATGGAGATTCCACCCCCTCCCCAGGTAATCCATTCGAGTGCTTCACCATCCTCCTAGTAAGCCCCCTTCCTGCACCTCGCAACTCGCACCCATCCTGCTCTCCAACCTCCTGCCTTGAGCCCCCTGCTGCACCCCGCACCACTCCTGCACCCCAACCCCTTGCCCTGAACCCCCTGCCGCAGTCTACACCCCTCCTGCACCCCTGTCCTGAGCCCCCTCCTGCACTCCGCACCCCTCCTGCACTCCAACCTCCTTCCCTGAGCCCCCTCAAACCCCTCCTCTGCCCCAATCCCTTGCCCTGAGCCCGATCCTGCACACCACACCTCCCTCCGGCACCCCAACCCCCTGCCCTGAACCTGCATACAATTTCCCCACCCAGATGTGGCCCTCGGCCCAAAAAGTTTTCCCATCCCTGTAATAGAACATGTGATGAAGAATACAGTTTCCTTCAAATATATACTAGGAATGATTGCTCTCAAGAAATTTAAAACAGGTTTGGTGTAGATGTCATAAGATTGTCTACACACCCATGCTTTACTGCAATTACTGAGGATTTGTAAGGTATATCAGAACTCCATTCCCTATGGTGAATTTGCTGCTCTGCAGGAGGAGGGTGTTGTAAGACCTGAGCTTGAACTATTTCCTAGATAACTTACAGAAAGGTACAGACTAAGTCATCTTCTGATTTTTGTTCTTGTTGGCAAGATAGAAGGCATGAACATTCTTTTATCCTTTCAAGGGGCCAACAAAATGCTAATACATATATTTTATTCATAGTGGGAATTTTATTGGCAAGCAATTTTCCACCAATATTTTATTCAAGTACTCTTTTATTATAAAATCCATAGCTGCAATTGACTTTTCATGGATGACAATGACATCCATGACAATTTGATTAACATGACAATTTGATTTTTCATTCATTCATTTCATTCCCCCATACTTCATCCCACTACAGAAGTTACTGATTTTTTGATAATTTACTAAAGCAGGCAACCAAACAGAAAATGCTATCAAGTTGTTACTGTCTTCTTTTAAAGTGTTCAACCTCAGCAGGCTTTCTTCTCTTGTAGGAGATATTGAGATAGAGAGCTCTAATCTTCACATTTAGCTACCTAAATTGATTGCCAATCCCATATTTGGTTCTTAAAATTGGTTCTTACTGTGTTAAAAATGGACATGCCTTAATGGCTATTTGAATGTCCAAATGCAGAATTGGGCCATCTAAGTGAAGAGCTTAACTTTGCAAAACTGAGCCCAGAGTCTCTACATTATATGTAAGGCAGGGTCAAGAAGTTGATTGCAGGGCTTTTTGGACTGGGCAACATGAGAAAAATCCAGATTGAAAATTCAGTAAGCAATGCTACCCACTTGGTTTAATGGGTGGGAGACTTGATTGGATCCGCCTGGTACATGATAGCTTTAGATAGAATGAAAGGGGGAATGTATGCAGGGATAGGCCTCTCTTCCCCCTGCATGCTCCTTTGCCAGTTGGCCAGCCAGATAGAGAAGTGCCGATTGGCTCCTTCTTCCCATATTTCATTAATTTAAACCCTTACCCAGGGTTTCTCAAGCCTCTTGCTCCATTTTAGCAGAAAACACCCTTCATCCCTGTAGTTATATAGTATTGGAACTGTGGTGTTAAGATGCTGTGGGTCTGACCAATCACCTGGTTTTAGGGGTCAGAAAATATTTTTTCCCATAGGAGCCATATTGGCTGAGGCCTGATAGGAAGGCAAAAAATAAAAAACCTCACAGTCTCATAGAGACAGAGGTTAAATAGGAATAGTTAAATAGGACACTAAACTGGACACTAAACTGTGGTAGATATGCTGGAGGGTAGGGATAGGATACAGAGGGATCTAGACAAATTAGAGCAGGGGTAGGCAACCTATGGCACGGGTGTCAAAGGCAGCACGCGAGCTGATTTTCAGTGACACTCACACTGCCTGCGTCCTGGCTACCGGTCTGGGGGGCTCTGCATTTTAATTTAATTTTAAATGAAGTTTCTTAAACATTTTAAATCCCTTATTTACTTTACATACAACAATAGTTTAGTTATATATTATACACTTATAGAAAGAGACCTTCTAAAAACGTTAAAATGTATTACTGGCACTCGCAACCTTAAATTAGAGTGAATAAATGAAGACTCGGCACACCACTTCTGAAAGGTTGCCGACCCCTGAATTAGAGGATTGGGCCAAAAGAAATCTGATGAGGTTCAACAAGGACAAGTGCAGAGTCCTGCACTTAGGATGGAAGAATCCCATGCACTGCTACAGACTAGGGACCGAATAGCTAGGAAGCAGTTCTGCAGAAAAGGACCTAGGGGTTACAGTGGACGAGAAGCTGGATATGAGTCGACAGTGTGCCCTTGTTGCCAAGAAGGCTAACGGCATTTTGGGCTGTATAAGTAGGGGTATTGCCAGAAGATCGAGGGACGTGATCGTTCCCCTCTATTCAACATTGGTGAGGCCTCATCCAGAGTACTATGTCCAGTTTTGGACCCCACACTACAAGAAGGATGTGGAAAAATTGGAAAGAGGGCAACAAAAATGATTAGGGGGCTGGAGCATATGTCTTATGAGAAGAGGCTGAGGGAACTGGGATTGTTTAGTCTGCAGAAGAGAAGGATGAGGGGGGATTTGATAGCAGCTTTCAACTACCTGAAAGGGGGTTCCAAAGAGGATGGATCTAGACTGTTCTCAGTGGTAGCAGATGACAGAACAAGGAGTAATGGTCTCAAGTTGTAGTGGGGGAGGTTTAGGTTGGATATTAGGAAAAACTTTTTTCTAGGAGGGTGGTGAAGCACTGGAATGGGTTACCTAGGAAGGTGGTGGAATCTCCTTCCTTAAAGGTTTTTAAGGTCCTGCTTTGAGCAGGGGGTTGGACTAGATGACCTCCTGAGGTCCCTTCCAACCCTGATATTCTAGGATTCTAGGATTTAGAAATTTACTATTAAGAATTGTATGAATGCTTAGTTTGTCACAACTTGTGGTGGTGTCCACACTGGATAGAAAAGGGTCAGCATCGAGAAATAAAGATGTGATTTTGCTGATGGACCTATGGGAAAGGGAGAGATCTGAAGTCTTTGCAGACTAAGGTACTTCTTTTGTACCTTTGTCCCCTTCACTGGTGAGAGTAAGATAATTCAGCAAATGAGCTGAATCCTAGGAGTAGGCAGTGGGGAGTCTAGCCTGAATGATAGGCTATATGGCAGGAGCCCTATAAACCCTACAATAGACTCACTTAAATGCTTGCAATGGCAAAATGTGGGTAGATACAATTCGTCTCCGATGTTAAATTTAATAAAGTTGTGGCCTGCCACTTCAAATCCATCCCTGTGTCTGTCCTCATTCACTTCTGTGCCCGGATCAATAATCAGGATTAAAACTTGCTGGGTAACGACACTATCAACCTGGAATTATAGTGTAAATTTTTTCAAAAGCACCTAAATCTAAGGAGCCTATGTCCCATTTTCAAAAGGTACTTAGACACTTAGGAGTCAATGGGACTTGGGCTTCCAAGTGACTGTCCCTTTTGAAAATGGCACTTAGACTCCTAAATCAGTTGGGCATGTCTGAAAATTTTACCCATAGTTCAGTAACTCACCTTATGAATCCTAAGTCATTGAATAAAATAGTATGAACAACTGCACGTTTTTACTTTCACTTTAGAAACAAATAGCATCAGAAGCTGTGCATGTAAAAGAGGGAGCATAATAAACTGGCAGAATAAATGGTGAACTGAATGATCTGAAACTTAAACCTAGAACTAATCAATTAGAGATTCATTTATTTGTGAAGTTTTCAGTGACAAATGTTTATAATGATACTTTGAGGTTGAAATCACTTTCATTTGCATATTTCTGGGACATGGCACATCAGTTTATGTAGTAGAAAGGAGTCTGTTCTGATAAAGCAGATGCCAAGCCTGCCTCCAATGAGATTAACTATTTTGTGGTGTTCATCCATAGGTACTTTATTAATACAGACACTGTCGGTATCCCAGAGATAGAAATGATTCATCATTTTCCATATCAAATAAAACCTATCACTTACAGTTCTTAAAAAATACATGACTTTGTATAAATTCATCTATGGCAACTGCTCAGGTTAAAAAGGAATCTAATTTTGCAAATATATGTAGGCAGATCCATAAATTAGCAAAAATATTGTATATTTAAAAAGATAGCATGAAATCTGATTGTAATGTTAGGCTTGACATGAAAATAAAAAATAAACTTAATCACTAGATTAAAACTGTGGAAAATGAAAAAGTAACTATAAAAATGTATGTATGCCTCTCTACCTCCCAAAACCTAAATATGATCTGATTATCCTTTTCCTTGTACTAGTTTTACAGCAGTGTAACTCTTTTGACTGGAGTTATTCCCAGTTTACACTGGGGGAATGGAAAGTGAGACCCAAAAGTACAGAGACTTAAAATTATGTTGAATCAATTATTTAATTTTTATAATAAATTCTATTGCCTGAGTCATGATTCACTATTACTAGTGTAAATAATTTACAATAAAAGTGAAATCTCAGCCTGTCTGTGATATAGACATATATTTGGTTTTAAAGTGAGGGTTGTTTCTTGTAATGAACGACAGATGTGGTTTAAAAATAACTCTTTTCCTTATAAAAAGGGCAGGAAGGACGATGATTTGTGAGGCAAATATACTCTGATGGTTAAAGCATAGAACTGATAAATGAAAAATCTGCATGTCACTTCCACTTTTGCCACAAATTTTCTGCACATACTAGAGTAAGTCACTTAGGCCAGTTCTCCTCTGGAGAAATTTACTGAAATTTAAAAATAGAACCGCTGAGAGTCATGGTGTAGATAAGGCTGTGGTTACGGGAACCATTTTTATCACTGTTTTAGTTAAGTCTGCTTAAAATGAAAATGATGGTAAAAACAGTTCCAGTCACAGGAGCCTATCCTAATCTAAATTTCCCACAAGTTTTAACACAGGGGAACCTGTGTTAAATAAAGTTGGATTTTTTGGGGGGTAAATTTCCCCATTATAGACAAAGCCTAGGAGACTGATTCTGTGACATGATGAGCATACTCAACTCCCACCATAGGCAATAGGAGTTCTGGGCATTCAGCGCTTCTCAGGATTGCCCCTGCATCTCTCAGTGCCTCAACTTCCTTATTTGTAAAATGGGAATAATTATATTTGCCTTACCTCATAGAAGTGCAATTATAGCTTTCTGTTTAGCTTTATAGCTAGATAAGCTATGAAGTGCCTTCAATCTTCAGACTGAAGATACTATGTAAGTTCAAAATATGGTTGTTATAAAGGAATTTTTAAAATTCCTATTCTTTATTATGTTGGATATAACTTTGTCTTGTTATTACTGGTTACCTAAAACTACGCTGTTCCTTGTCAGGTTTGTCCATCCGAAGTGTTTGTTGGAAAGGAGACAGACTTTTAGCGGGGACACAGGACAGTGAAATATTTGAGGTGATAGTGAGAGAAAGAGATAAACCAATGCTGATAATGCAGGGTCATTGTGAAGGGGAGCTCTGGGCCCTGGCAGTCCATCCGAAGAAGCCTTTAGCTGTCACAGGCAGTGATGATCGATCCGTACGGTAAGGCTGGAGCTCATTTACTGCTATATATTCAATTAGTCATGTACTTTTAACAAGAACATTTTTTAACCAATATTCTTTTTGAAACGTTTGTCATTTCTTTAAAAATAGGTTTAGTGGTAAGTAAAGAATTGCAACAATTTCCCAAGAAATCGTAAAACCTTTAGCTTAATTAAGATAGTATTTTTTCTACTTATTTCCTTGCAGCCATACCTTTGAATCAGCCCTAGTGCACACATTCCGTAAATCATGTAAAATCCATCGGAAATTGCCTATAAAAATTTAGGCTTAAAGCATGCTGAATTTCATTTCTTCCTGTGGCTAAAATGGAAGGCATTACCCTAACATATTTAATCACTGATATTGTCACATTTTCCTCTTGTATTTATGATCATATTAAACAATTTGGCCCCTATTCCCCAAAATACTAGATGAGGTACAATTTCTCTTTAGTATACACCACAACTGGAAATTATTAGGGCTGTCAAGTGATTAAAAAAATTAATTGCGATTAATCACGCGATTAAAAAAATTAATTGCACTGTTAAACAGTAACAGAATACCATTTATTTAAATATTTTGGGGATGTTTTCTACATTTCAAATATGTTGATTTCAATTACAACACAGAATACAAAGTGTACAGTGCTCACTATATATTTATTTTTGATTACAAGTATTTGCACTGTAAAAAAACAACAGAAATAGTATTTTTCAATTCACCTAATACGAGTACTGTAATGCAATCTCTTTATCATGAAAGTTGAACTTACAAATGCAGAATTATGTACAAAAAATGCATTCAAAAATAAAACAATGTAAAATTTTAGAGCCTGCAAGTCCACTCAGTCCTACTTCTTGTTAAGCCAATTGCTCAGACAAACAAGTTTATTTACATTTATATCTTGGACGGGGAGTGAGTTACAGCGCTGGGGCGCCTCAGGCCTTGGCTGTAAAGCCGCCCCCAGTGCTGTAACTCACTCCCCGTGGCGTGGCGTGCTATCAGCGACTCTTTCCAGGTGACCATGCCTCCACGTGCCAAGCGAGCCCCTACCGCAAAGCCCGTGACGCAAACAGCTGCTTGGGTGCTCCCTCTGTGACCTGCTGATTCTACAAAGGCCTGATGCGCCCCCAGCACTGTAACTCACTACCCGCCCACACTGGCAAGGCATTTGCAGTGCTGTATCTCCGTGGTTACAGCACTGCATGTACTCCACAGCCCCAAGAGCAATAGCGTGTATTGCACTGCCACTGCAGTGCTGTGGCACCAGTGTGGCCGTCCAATCGCTGTGACTGGCCTCCAGAAGTATTCGGCAGTATCCCACAATGCCTGTTCTAGCCACTCTGGTCATCAGTTCAAACTCTACTGCCTGGCCTCAGGTAACCAACCATGTGACCCACCCTTTACATTCCCCGGGAATTTTAAAAATCCCCTTCTTGTTTGCTCAGCCCGGCATGGCGTGGAGTGCTATCAGCGAATGTTTCCAGGTGACCATGCCTCCATGCGCCAAGCGAGCCCCAGCATGGAGCAATAGCGAGTTGCTGGACCTCATCAGTGTTTGGGGGGAGGAAGCTGTACAGTCCCAGCTGCGCTTTGATACCTTCGGGAAGGTATCAAAGGATATGATGGAAAGGGGCCATGACTGGGATGCCCTGCAGTGCAGGATTAAAGTGAAGGAGCTGCGGAGTGCCTACCGCAAAGCCCGCGACGCAAATGGCCGCTCAGGTGCTCCCCCCGCGACCTGCCGATTCTACAAAGAGCTGGATGCGATACTTGGGGTTAACCCCACCTCCACTCCGAGCACCACCATAGACACTTCTGAGCCAGTGTGGGGGGAGAAGGAGGAGGAGGAAAACGGGAGTGAGGGTGTTGGGCCGGATGGAGACACCCCGGAATCCCTGGAGCCATGCAGCCAGGAGCTCTTCTCGAGCCAGGAGGAAGGTAGCCAGTCACAGCGGCCGGTACTTGGTGGAGGACAAACAGAAGAGCAGGTCCCTGGTGAGCGGGTTTTTTTCGGGAAGGAATTTTTTCAGTGCGGGCTCTTTGGGAGAGGAGGGTTAGGCATGCAGGCCTAGATGCGGAATAGTGCATTGATGTGGTTTATCACATCACGGTAATTGGCCTCGGTAATCTCCTCGAATGTCTCATCCAGAACGTGTGCAATGTGCTTGCGCAGGTTTATCGGGAGGGCCACCGTGGTCCTTGTCCCAGCCAGGCTAACATGTCCGCGCCACTGTGCCGCGAGGGGCGGGGACCATTGCTGCACACAGGCAAGCTGCATATGGGCCAGGGCAGAAGCCGCATTGCAGTAGAAGACCCTCCCTTGCTTCCCAGGTCACCCTCAGCAGCGAGATATCATCCAGGACAAACTCCTGTGGAAAATGTTGGGACAGTGTTCAGTGTAGGTGCCCCCTGAAGCTGTTGGCTCTCCCCAAGGCACAGAAATCCAGAGGACAGTGCAGCCCTGAAACAATCAGTCCCCCTTACTCACCATTTTGAGGGCTCCCGTGGGATATGTGTGTTCTGTTTCGGACAGGAAAATTATGCAATTGTGTAGACCCTGTGTATTTTCTACTCCTTAAGTGCAGGGGAAATCATTACTCTGTCTGGTATAAACAATGCTGCCTCTGATAAATGTTGCATTTTGCCTATACAGCTGCACCAACCTTGAGACCTCAGCCGTCCCTCTTATCACCTGCTCAGAGACTGCAAAGACTCAGGAAGAGACTGCGAAAAAGCAAAGAAGACATGCTGCAAGAAGTGATGCAGCAATCTATTAAAGAGAATGAAAAAGCACAGAACTGGAGGGAGAGAGAAAGCAGGATCCACCAGGAAAACGCAGCGCACTGGCAGCAAAGCACGGAGCACCGGCAGCAAAGCACGGATCAGCTCATAAGCATCCTGGAGTGCCAAGCAGACACTATCCAGGAGCTCGTAGCCATGCAGAAGGAGCAGTACCGCAAACGCCCCCCCCTACAGCCCTTGTCCCCAAACTCTTTCTGTTGTGCCCCACTGTCACCTCCAACCCACTTTCCCCAACTTCCGTGTTCTTCACACCACCAGCTGCTTCCAACACCAGTATCTTCACCACCCAGCCCTGAAAACCATGATGCTTACCCTCTGCACTCAACCCCCATCACCATGCAGTATAGCTATCCTGAAGTGCAGCACTCACTGCACAGCACACCAGACAGGACATACGCGAATCTCTGATTGTACCGTTCCCCACTCCACCCCCTTGTTTCTTTTCAATAAATACATTTTTTTTCTTTTCAATAAATGGATTTTTTGGCTTTGAAAACATTCTTTATTATTGCATAAAGTAAAGACTCCTTAGCCCAGGAAATAAACAGGCACTGCAAGTCTGCTTGTTTGCTTAGCAAACACTGATTCCTAAAGATTGGAACTACTGCACTTCACTCCCCTGCAGGGCACCAGATATCACTGCTGGTTTTCAGCCTCAAATTGCTCCCTCAAGGCATCTCTAATCCTTGCAGCCCCGTGCTGGGCCCCTGTAATAGCCCTGCTCTCTGGCTGTGTAAATTCAGCCTCCAGGTGTTGAACCTCGGAGGTCCATGCCTGAGTGAAGCTTTCACCCTTCCCTTCACAAATATTATGGAGGGCACAGCACGCGGATATAACGGCGGGGATGCTATTTTCGGCCAAGTCCAGCTTCCCATACAGAGATCACCAGCTGGTCTTTAAACGGCCAAAGGCACACTCCACAGTCATTTGGCACCGGCTCAGCCTGAAGTTGAACCATTCCTTGCTGCTGTCAAGGCTCCCTGTGTAGGGTTTCATGAGCCACAGCATCAACGGGTAAGCAGGATTTCCAAGGATCACAATGGGCATTTCAACTTCCCCTACCGTGATCTTCCGCTCTGGGAAAGAAGTCCCGGCCTGCATCTTCCTGAACAGCCAAGGGTTCCAAAAGATGCGTGCGTCATGCATCTTTCCGGGCCAGCCTGCGTTAATGTCAATGAAACGCCCACGGTGATCCACAAGCGCCTGGAGAACCATAGAGAAATACCCCTTCCGATTAACATACTCGGATCCTAGGTGGGGTGGTGCCAGAATAGGAATGTGCGTCCCATCTATCACCCCTCCACAATTAGGGAACCCCATTTGTGCAAAGCTATCCACTATGTCCTGCATGTTACCCAGAGTCACGGTTCTTCTGAGTAGGATGCGATTAATGGCCCTGCAAACTTGCATCAACACGATTCCAACGGTCGACTTTCCCACTCCAAACTGGTTTGCGACCAACTGTCTGGAGTTGCCAGCTTCCAGACTGCAATAGCCACCCGCTTCTCCACTGGCAGGGCAGCTCTCAATCTTGTGTCGTTGCGCTGCAGGCTGGGGGCGAGCTCCTCACACAGTCCCGTGAAAGTGGCTTTTCTCATCCGAAAGTTCTGCAGCCACTGCTCGTCATCCCAGACTTCCATGACGAAGTGATCTCACCATTCGGTGCTTGTTTCCCGAGCCCCAAAGTGGCATTCCACGGTGCTGAGCATGTCCGTGAATGCCACAAGCAATTTCATGCCGTACGCGTTACGCGGCTCGATAGCATCGTCGGACTCCTTGCTCTCACTGTCACTTTGGATCTTAAGGAATAGTTTGACTGCCAAACGTGACGTGCTGGCGGGATAAGTCAGCATACGCCTCAGCAGTTCGGGCTCCATTTCCCGCAGATAGATGGCGCTGCACAGAAACCGTTGAAAGATGGCTCCAAAGGTGGACGGAAACAAAGGGATTTCTGGGATGCGAAGCGATGCATCACGGGGCATTGGGACAGGACCCAGAATGCGCCGCACTCACGCCCCTTTCCCACAACCCACAGTGCCAGAATGGGAAGAGGTGCTCTGTGGGATAGCTGCCCATAATGTACCACTCCCAATGGCGCAGCAAATGCTGCAAATGTGGCCATGACAGTGCGCTGGGCAGTTGTCAGTGTGGACGGACTGCAGCGCTTTCCCTATTCAGCTGTACGAAGTCAGGTTTAACTCACAGCACTGTACATCTGCAAGTGTAGCCAAGGCCTACGACTAAGAGGAAGCCAGACCTTTTCAGAGGTGTTGCTTCCAGCTAGTCACATGATCTTTTCCAGTCACAAACTCCCTCTGACTAGGGGACTTCACCTGGGAGCTCCTTGGTCTTCTGAGACAGGAGTAAAACAAAGACAGAACAGGGTCCAAACTCGTTAAAAAGGGCCAGCTCACTCTGTGCCACACATGAATGTCAGTGAAGTGACAGTTATATTACACACTTGCTTTTAGTCTTATTTCACCTAGGCTTTGCCATGCTACTGCTAATTTGTGATGTGGCAGAAGCAAGATGGTATGATATAGTTGAAAAGCAGGTGTGAAACATGTCTTTCATTTTACTGAATGCCACAGAATGCTGCAAGTTCCTCATACAGTGTAGATAACTAACTTCCAATCTCTTTTAAGCCCTCAGATATAGTGTCTGTAAACCATTAAAGAACAACTTATCCTAGACTACATCTTACAGTGTCCTTTGTGCCAGTGGGTGCAACTCAGGCCATGGAACCTTCTCGTTGCAGTTGGAGCACTCACATACCCCTCCTGCCCTTCTCTTCTGCTTTCCTGGACATTCTGAGGGTGACTCTATAAGAGGAAGTGTTGCACTCTCTGATGCCTCAGTTTGTTCCAACTGCAGCAGCAGATAGACTTGAGCCTTTCCAGATCCTTCTTTCATGTAGATATTAGTGTCCCAGCCTAGTGCAATTTGTAGTGTTAGTTTGTTAAGGAAAAGTTTTATTCTTAGCATAGTTAACAGTAGTTAGTTCTTCAGCTTTGACTACTGGTTCCGTGATGGATCCAAAGGTGACGACACCTGGCTTTAAAATGTGTGTGTTTTGTCTGTAGTCTTTTTGATCAAGACAGGGCCATATTTGATGCTTGGAGTGTCTCAGTGGGGGCCACTCTCCTTTGAGGTACTCTATTGGCAGCTCCTTTACCAGAGAGCACCTAAGGAGTGCCATAACAGGCAGAAAGTCCTAATGCTCCAAGAGGCTCTGGCTGTGACGCCTGTCAGATCTGATACCTCAAAGAGATCTGAACACAAGATGCAAGTTCCAAGACTGTTGTACAGTTGGTTCCTAAATAACTGGATTCAACCTTAAAACATTCAGAGACACTGTCAGTGCCAGCCTGTGAGATAACAACCAAACTGCAGTAAAAACCATCAGAACTGCCTAAACTGATTCCTAAAAAGATTGCACAAGACAAGTAGTTTCCTGTTAGCAGAGCCAAGTTACGTTCAGAAGACTTCTCAGATCTGGATCCAAGAACACTGAATTCTAAACCAAAGATGAGGAGTTTGGATCAGGGTGAATCCTTCCCTAAAGTTCATCCTCCAGTTCCAAGGATTGCATCAGATCCAAAGAGAGTTCTGGAACTAGCGGTGATGTCTCCATTGCCAATTCTCAGTTTCCACTGTTGTTGTGATATTATGAATGCATTGCATAGATCCACAGTTGGGTCATTTATGAGATCTGAAAAGACATTGCCTAAAGGGGATAAAAAGAATATTCCTGTGAGTCACACTTCTCAGAACTCTACATCTGAGAAACTGAAGCAGTTGGATGAGCTGTCTCAGTTTTCCATGGACCCTTCCTCACTGCCCCCATTTTTGGGCTCCTTCTGTAAAGTTTTTTCACCCTTCACCATTTTCCACATATCAGTTCCTGTAGTTTCACCAATAGTGTCTGTTTGCAAATGTTCTGACAGGGCTATTATTCAACTCAGCAGCTCCATTGGTAACAAACATCTTGGATGCCTCCAACAAAGGGTGGAGAGCACACCTCAACAAATTAGCAGTTTGAGGTCATTGGAGCTCTTAAGAAAAGAGATTACCTATAAACATCCTAGAATTGAGTGATCTGTTTGGCTCTCAAATCTTTTCTACCTCACATCCAGAAAAATGTAGTGGAAGTTATCACAGACTGTATGCCAGCAGTATATTACATGAACAAACAGAGAGGGGCTCATTGTTCTCAGCCTACCCAAGAAGCAGTCAAATTGGTGTTTCCAGCACAGTAGTTTATCTCACAGCTGTGTATCTAGCAGGAGCCTAACTGAGCAGAGATGTAACAGGATTGCATGATCATTGTTAAAGAAATTGATGATAGATGATATCTTCAACCTGCGAGGGTTCCAGGACATAGATCTTTTTGCTACTAGAAAGAATTTGAAGTGTCACCACTTTTGCTCAAAAGCAGGGAGAGAGTCTGTCTGTATCAGATGCTTTCTCCTAAACTAGGGGAAGGATCAGTTCTATGTTTCCCCCCACTTTCCTCTCATTCAGAGAGTGATAAAGAAGATAAGGCAAGGTAGTAACAGGATAATTCTAGTCGCCCCCCGCCGCCCCCAGACAAGAATAGTTCGTGGATCTTCTTCAACTCTCCAAGGGAATGTACAGACTTCAAAAGACAAAATGAAGGTTATTTATCTATAACAGAGTTCTTTTAGATGGATTCTGCCTATTCACTCTCCCTGCCCACTTTGCCCTTCTCCTCAGAATCCCAATGGAATCTTGAGTCTGAGGAAAT
This sequence comes from Trachemys scripta elegans, assembly GCF_013100865.1. Classification (NCBI taxonomy): domain Eukaryota; kingdom Metazoa; phylum Chordata; order Testudines; family Emydidae; genus Trachemys; species Trachemys scripta. The sequence continues at coordinate 25,912,185 of NC_048300.1, read as the reverse complement.
CATGATGGAACTTGTTGGCCGAGGGTGCCAAGTGCCCTTTTATATCCTCATCCTCAGAATGTTCAGCAATGGCGGTTGGGGAGGGGTGAGTGCTCCAACAGGCACTCCTATAAGAAGGTTCCACTGTCTGAGCTGCACTGGCTGGCGCATCCCATGAATCCATCTACAAATAAGTAACTTTCATTTCTCCTTCATTTCTCCATTTCCATAAACTTATGCCAATTTATTCATCCATATATATTTCAGGCTTTGTTTTTTTCCCCCTTAGGTGCTTTTTTTTCTTGTAATTTTAGAATCTGAGAAAACTGGATACAGTGGCTCTCTAAATAAATTTGTCACCAGCTACCATAATTTTTTCTAGGAAACCAACATCATTCTAAGAGTGTCCCAAAGCTCCATAACAGTTCTGAGTCTCCAATGCAATATTTCAGTCATACACCAGTTTTAACTCAATTAATTTCATTGAAGTTTAGGAGGAAATTTTCCCAGAGGCAGGTTATCCCATAGCCTGCAGGATTTCTTCCACCTCCTCTGTGGCATTTGGTACTGGCCGCTGTTAGTGACAGGATACTGGACTAGACTAACCACTATTCCAGTATGGCAGTTTCTATGTTCCTATGAACATAAAACAGTTACTGAGTGACAGTGTATGTATTGGTTCTTTAACATTAACAGATATCAGTATTTGTGGGAGAAAATATGCACCTAGCCAAGAGCCTACTAGTTTAACATTGGAGGAGATTTTTTTTATGACCTAATTATCAAAATAAGATTTCTATCTCAACAGACCTTCATTTAACATGAGCATGTGTGGTAACCATAAAATTCAACTTAATGTAATAGTGCATTATGGTAAAAACACCACCTTGTACCAAACTATGACTACTTCATGAATTTATTAACTATAACATTGGAGGGGTACAGATATAAGTGGAATATGGGAGCATTCTATGAAATCCCAGTTACACATTCTAGCCACAAAAATTACTTCATGTGTGCAGTCAATGTAAGCATACTTACTGTGGATCAATTTGTAGAAGCTGGCATTTCATTTCTGCAGTTGATAGTATTGAAAGTCTGTAATCTTAAGTATTGTGCTTTGGTTCTCAATTTTTTGTGTAGATTATGGAGCCTTGCTGATCATGCCTTGATTGCTCGCTGTAATATGGAAGAAGCTGTGCGCAGTGTATCTTTCAGTCCTGATGGATCTCAACTAGCTCTTGGAATGAAAGATGGCTCCTTCATTGTTCTCAGAGTAAGGTAGGATAGTGAATTGTATTTCAGCACTGATGACTCTTCTAGTAACTCAAGGCCAAATCCTAAAGTCCTTTATTAATATTTTTTAAATCAGTGGGTATATTTTTTGAAAAAAAAAATTGAATAAAAAATTATCAAAGCCTCTAGGTATTTCTCCTCAGTTGACTTTAGAGGTGACTACTTTTAAATAATGTATATTACATCCAAGCTTTAATGTATAATTTTATTTAAATTTAAAGTTAACATAAAATGTCTCTCATGACATCACTAATAATGTTGTCTAAGTTTAAGCTTTCAGACTTAGCATTTTCAAGTGAAAAGCATCTGTCTTGTGGCTTAGTAGCTCTGAAATTAAATACATCTTTTGGGGAACAGAAACCATGTTAATGACATACTAATAGATGCTAGGTTTGAGAAGAACCTCTTTAATCACCAAGTCAATTTCCTGCACGAATATAGGAAAGATTGCTATCTGTAATAGTTTCATTAGTGTTGTCTGCAGGAAAGTTTGCAAACATTTGCATGTTAAGTGAAAATCAAACTTCCCATGTAATAGGACAGCCCCTTTTAACTCTTTAGAATGAATTTTTGTCTATTTCAAAAGCCATATCACAAGGTATTTTTTGTTGGAATAATGGAATGGAAGAAGTGCAACAGCAAGTGAAATATTTAGGTAGGAAGAAAAACCTATAAACAGTGGGAGATCTGTGAAAGTTGCTGTAATGCACTTTTACCATACTGGGACAGATTTTAAAATGTGTACCCACATTTCACCAGCAGAACAGATATATAAATGAAGTTCTCATTTGTGAGCAAAACTCAAGTGACTGTGCATGAGAACAGATAACTAAATATGTAACTACTGCACATGCACATGCTGCTCTGTAAGTTCCATAGGTATGCATACATATTTTGTGGCTGCAATGAAGGCATATGTATATGAAAAATTGGCCTATTATTTTTTCCCATAAAATAATCCCATATTTTATATAACTCATTATCCAAATGTTTCCAGACTTGATTCTCCACTGCCTTGCAGCTTGTGTAAAGTTGTGAACCACTGTGCTAAGTGAGAGTAAAATGCTACTATCCTCTTTTGATTGTGTTTTACCCTTAATTGCAGAGATGCAAATGGCTATTGTGACAGACCCAGACAGTGGGGTACAAGAGTCTGGTAGAAGGCAAATATACTGGCCACTGGATGAACAATTTTCTGTTCCCTGAGTGGCCAGAGCAGGGGCTGCCCTAGAGCAATCAGGACACCTGGTTTAAAAAGGACCTCCCATCAGATAATAGGGGTGTGTGCAAGGAACAGGGAGGGAGAAGACGTGCTGCTGGAGGAGTGAAGAGTTCAAGCGTGATCAGGCTTCAGGAGGAAGATCCTGCAGTGAGGATAAAGAAGGTGCTGGGGAAGGCCATGGGGAAGTAGCCCAGGGAGTTGTAGCTGTCACGCAGCTGATACAGGGAACATTGTAGACAGCTTCTATCCACAGGGCCCTGGGCTGGAACCCGGTGTAGAGGGTGGGCCCAGGTTCCCCCATCCCCCCAGCTCCTGATCGGACACAAGAAGAGTTGACCTGATCTGTGAGAAACACCAGAAGGGAAGGTCTAAATTGGAAAGGGATCTGGCCTGTCCCTGACCCACCAGGTGGGACACAGAGACTGTGGGGATTGTTCTCCATTTCCCCCATGCTGGCCAGTGATGAGGTTAGCTGAGTGGATGGCAGGTTTGAGCCACTAGCAAAAGTAGCCAAGCTGAGGGCTGCCGTGAATCTCTGAGGTGAGCAAATCCGCCTATAAGACAGGACCCACCAAGGCAGAGGAGGAACTTTGTCTCACTATACAAGGTGCAGAAGCAATCCACAATCAGAACCTCCATTTTTCTGCTTCATGTTATGTGAAATAGAAAAAATTACCCATTCATTTCTATGGAAAGCCAAAGCAATATAACATGTCCATCTTACTGAGCTCTCTTTACTCCAGGAAGACTTTCATTTATGTCAACAAAGGTTTTGCATGAGTAAAAGATTCTGAATAGGGCCCTAATAAATCATTTATTATTGAGGTTGGTGGATAAAAGAATTAAAAATGAGTACATAATAGAAGTAAAATGCATGATATTGTTATGCAGTCAAGGCTTTTTAATAGGAAGAAAGGAACACTTCTTTGGATACTTGAAGTACACATCCCAAATACATAAGTACAAAGGTATTCCTCACCCAGTGAAGATTTGCAAAAGGTGTGCACTAAGAGGGTATTAATAATCTTACGGCTGGGAGAGCATAAACAGTGAAGAAAACCCAGGGAGATCTGTCAGCTATTCTCTAACACAAAAATGACTTTTAAACTTCTAAATTTGTTCAGCTGTATAGTCATACAATTTTTATTTAAGTCATTAAAAGTACTGCCACATAATAGTACTAGCACAGACTTTTACAAAGCTTAATTTTTAAATAATGTAGTAATATTACATTAAAACTCCTTTTAAAAGATCAGTTTCATTCTCTGGCAATTAATCTCGTCTCTGGCTCACGGTAATCTTGTTTTTGATGATTTGGCTGGCATTTAACATTATTCATGATTCTGATGTTAGATACTGGTAATAACAAATCCTGGATCCATTATTCTAGTCTTAAAAAAATGACAATGTTTGTGTGGGAAACCCTAAGTGTAAGTGTTTCTCCATCTATTCCTGTTCCAAGATTTCTTGGAAGACGAGCAATTCTGCAAACCCTGAACGCAGGAAACTATGGGTTCTGGCAATATATTTTTCTTTTTTTTTTAGGGTCAAATTCTGATCCAAATGGACTCTGTGGCATGGAGCTCTCAGAATCTCAGTGATTTGGGCCCTGTGGCCATAAACAGGAAATCTAGAGGGTGGCATTTCCTGTTGTGGAGTGGTTAAGTGCTGTAGTCACTACTAAACTATTGCATTGAGTTGGTAGAACATATTTTGTCAAAACACTTTTTCAAGAAAAAATGGTTCTTTGAGATGTGTTGCACATGTCCATTCCGCTGCAGGTGTGTGCAAGCCCACTTGTCAGAGATTTTTCCCTTGGTGGTACCATGCAAAAGTATAAAGGGCAGAGCTGCCTCTGACCTCCCCCCCCCCCCCCCGCAGCAGTTCCTTCTTACCACCTGTGACAGTTGTAGGAATGTGTGGTCTTGCTATTGCAAAATTTCCCCTCATATTTGTATGTAGTTGGTACTTGTTTTTTAGTTTAGACTGTTTGGTAGATATAGAAATATTGTTTTTTAAAGTGTTTTTAAAGCTTCAATTCCCACTGCTGAGTCCCAGAGGTAGGGCATGGCAAGGTCCACGGGTTTCAAGCCCTGCCTTTCCTGCAAGAAACCAATGCCTGTGAGTGCACTCAGGATATCATGGGGAGACTTACATCAGGATCAGTTTCAAATTTGCAGGGACTTTAACCCAAAAACCAAGAAAAACAGGGAGGCCAGACTCAAGTTTCTTCTGATGGAGGCAGCCCTGCATCAACCCTTAGAGCCTTCGGAGTGGGTACTGAGTGCATCTGCATCCATCAGAAGTGTTCCCTCTGTTTTGATTGAGCTTTGGAGCCTATTGCCCTCCCTAGTAGTGTGGGAGAGACACCAGAAGAAGGCATTTAAGGGCCCAGTCTCTGGGAGATTGAGGTCCCCAGCACCTAAGTCCAGCAGGCACATGGACAAGCACAACAGAGTGCACTCAAGGCCAAGGCACTTTCCAAGGCAGTCATCTGCTCAGCAGTGACTGTCAACTCTGGCACCGGCACCATTGAGATTGGCTCCCAAAGTGGCTCCATTTAGTTCAATAGTACTGTTCCGGTACCGTCTACTCTGGCTTATGTGACAGCATGGGATCTGGTGATTCTCAATGTGCCGGCTTTGCCAGCGATCCAATAATCTTCTTGCCCAGTACCAGTGCCCACTGTAACTTTATTGACTTTGTCCCAGCATGCGATACTGTGGGTGCCTCTAGTACTCCGTGTATGTCTTCATGTGGTACTTTCAAGAAGGAAGCCAGCCATGATCTCACTGATAGCACCATCTCCAGGTTCCCAACCTTGATCTTGGGCAATGATTGGAATAGCCCCTACTTGGTTAGAGGAGGCTGGTTCATTTTCAAACTCCGAGTTTGGCTCCCGTGTGTCGCAGCCAGACCATGAACCATTCCCCTTCCACAGCCTACCATCCTTGGTATTCCTTTGAGGCTCCATCTTGGCCATCAACCAGAGACCATTGACTGGGAAGTAGTTGGGCTCTGAGACCTTACCAATAGACATTTTGGACCCCTTAGGTTTTTTTTTCCTTCCTCCAGGTCGTCTCCACACCCTTCCTACTCTGCTTCATCAAGTAGGCACCAAGATTTACCACACCAGGTGCAGAGGGAGGCCACTCTATGCTGGCCATTGTGTTAGACCTGAAGGCCAATGATAGTATGCACTTGCCTCAAACTTCTGGGGCAATTGGCCTCATACACTTATGTAGTTTAATTTGCCGGGCTCTGTCTCTGGAAGCTGCAAAGGTGGCTGGCATCGGTGTAATTTACAATTTGTCTTCCCCTAGACATGGTGGTTTAGGAGCTCACTCAAATCTTGGCCTCTCTAGACTGGTGGAGAGACCCTTCAAGGTGTGTGTGTATAGAAGGGTTCTGTTTGCTCTTCCTTAACCATCTTTGACCATAGCTATGGACACATCTGCCCTAGGTTGAGGGGCTCACTTGTGGTCCCTGAAACTCAAAGTTTATGATCCGCTCAGGATTTAACCCTACATATAAAATGTCAGTGAACTAAGGACCATCTGGCTAGCATATCAAGCCTTCCTTCCCCATAACAAGGGAAGAAATCTTCTCATACTTGCAGACAATACAGCTACCGTGTTCTATGAGAACAGACAAAGAGGGGCATGGTCAACTTGCCAGGATGCAATGTGGCTGTGGTACTTTCGTATTGCTAACTCAATCCATCTCAAAGCCTCTCACCCTTCCAGGTGTTCAAAACAATCTTGCAGATGGATTAAGCAGATCTTTTACCAGTAACCATGGTCTCTCCTACCAGACACAGCCAGATACATTTTCCAACTGTGGGAGACTCCCCATATAGACCTGTTTTAACAAAAGTCAACAGGAAGTGTCGTCAGTTTTGTTCTTGAGCAGGTCACAGCCCACAGTCTCTGATGGATGCTTTCCTGTTGCCTTGGACAGACAGGCTCCCATATGCATTTCCCCCAGTTTCACTTCTATCCAGAATGTTGTTGAAAATCAGGCAGAACCATGCTCGAGTCATACTCATAGATCCAGTATGATCTCAGCAACATTGGTTTTCTAATAAGCTGACCCTTTTATATGGAGCCTTATTGCCACTACCAACTGGACTCAGACGTGATCTCTCAGGACCATGGTCACCTCCTCCACACTAACCTGCAGGCCCTCCATCTGATAGTCTAGCTGCTCCATGGCTAACAGGAGGAGGTTTGTTCAAAGGGGATTCAAGATGTACTTGTAAATAGTAAAAAGCCTTCTCCTGGGTTTATTTACCTGGCAAAGTGTAAGAGATCCTCCATTTGCTCCCAGCAAAAAGGCATTCACTCTGTCTGGGCTCTGCTCCACCGTGAGTTGGACTATTTGTTACACTTGAAACAACAAGGTCTTGCCATTAGTTCCATCAAGGTCTATCTAGCAGCTAAAACAACGAGGAGTCCTTGTGGCACCTGTCACTTATTGATAATTGTTCATTTTTCTCCAATCCTTTGACAGTTAGCTTCGTGCAGGGTTTATATGCTCAAGTACAGGATCCTATTCCCCCTTAAGACTTAAACCTGGCATTAGAAAAGCTAATGGGTCCTCCTTTTGAATCATTGGCTAGCTATTTATTGCTCCATCTCTCTATAAAGATAGACTTTTTTGATGCAATCACCTCAGCAAGGAGAGCGAGTGAATTACAAGTAATAGTTTCTGGACCTCCATATACAATCTTCTACAAAAACAAACCCTCATTTGAAATTTCTCACCAAGGTGGACCTCACTTCCACATTAATCAGGCAATATATTTACCAACTTTTCCCCCCTAAGCCTCATAATCATAGGGATGAGGAGACGCTCCACACATTAGACATTAGAGGAGTGTTAGCATTTTACCTGGACAGGACTAAACCATTTAGGCCATTTTCTCAAATTGTTCCTGGCAATTACAGACAGAATGAAGGGCCTTCTTCTTGTATTCATTTGTGCTGTGACTTGGCTGATGTTCTGCCACTGAATAGAATGCTAGCACGTTCAACCAGATCTCATGCAGCTTTTCTGGGCCAGCTGCCTAGTCTGGACATTTGCAAAGCAGCAACTTGGTCATCAGTTCATACCTTTGCTTCACTTTATGCCATCTCTCAGCAGTCTAGAAATGATGCCAGGTTTGGACATGTGGTCCTTCAATCATTATTCAGATAGATTCTGATTCTACCTCCTGATCAAACTACTTGTGAGTCACCTAAAGTGGAATGGACATGTGCAATCACTTGGAGAAGAAAGCAGTTCCTAACATGTCCTGTAACTGATGTCCTTTGAGATGTGTTGCACTTGTCCATTCCATGACCGATCCTCCTTCTTCTCTCTGTCTGAATCTTCTAGAAGGAAGGACCTGAGGAGGGTTGGGGGAAGCTCTGCCTTTGTAGCTTCGAATGGTGGCATGAGGCAGCAGAAAATGGACATACTGCTCTGATGGTTATTGCTGAGAGAAAAACCCCCAACAACTGTGCACTGGGTATGCACACACCTGAAGTGGAATGAAAATGTGCAACACATCTCAAAGAACAACAGTTACAGGACAGGTTCATAACCAATTTCTTTATGACAAAATGGAAATATTCAAACAAATAATGTGTTTTCTTTGACAATTTTGGAGTGTTTGTTTGAAAAACCAAAACCCGACATTTTTTCAGATTTTGGGTTTTCAAGTAATACCCAAAACATTTTGATGAAACATTTCAATGAAAAGAAATTGTTTTCTTGTGGAGGAAAAAAAATCATTCCTTGACCAGCTTCACCACTAATACCACCAAATCCCACAGTCTATTCCTACTCTTAATGTTGTTTATTCTCCTCTCTGAATTCTGTGATAGATCTGCAACAAGAAAAGTCTCATTAAAGTTTATTCAAATTTATAAACTTTGAGGCCACGTAGCAGTAATGAAGCAAACTAAAAACTACATTATTTTAAAAATGTTAAAAGTTCCATGAGGTAACACAAGCAGCTTCATCTCCAAAAATCTTCCTTAGAGCCCCAGTCTATAATATAACCAGTATAATGCTGACTGGCTTTGATACTAAGTAGTCTCTTGTACAGAAAAAACCTAACTTATACTACTATAATGGCAAACAGTGGGCTACTGAGTTACATTACATCCCCAAATATACTTTACATAACTTAGAGTAACAGTTCATATTTTGACTTCATAATTTTCTTTCTAATGAAAAACATTTACAAAGAGGTATAGTCATTTCTCTTTCTAAACTAGAAAAAAACAAGATGAAAGCAGTTAATTGGCCATGAGGAGTATAACAAAGAGAATCATAAATGTTTATAAATGTCAAGTCAAAATGGTAAAGTCACTTTCCTAGACATAAACCTGTTTGTTTTGCTTTAAAACTTGTGAGTATAGACAGTAAGAGCAACAGAGACTTTTCAGAATGGAGGATTCTGACTTCTGAAGTCCGATTTTGCTTTTAGAAAGTGTTTAGTATGTCTGTCTTAATTTAAATATTTTTGTGTTTCATACTTACAAGTCCATAATCTATATTCTTGCTCTTGGTTCTTTCAGAGATATGACAGAGGTAGTTCATATTAAAGACCGAAAGGAAGTGATTCATGAAATGAAATTTTCACCAGATGGCTCTTATCTTGCTGTGGGTTCTAATGATGGCCTTGTGGATATCTATGCAGTTGCTCAACGATACAAGAAGATAGGAGAATGCAACAAGTCTTCTAGTTTTATTACTCATATTGACTGGTCTGTGGATAGCAAATTCTTGCAAAGCAATGATGGTGCAGGAGAGCGACTGTTCTACAAAATGCCATGTAAGTTCAGAGAAGTTAGATTTATGAACAAATAAGCTAGTTTTATGGTTTCTAAGAGGACAATACAATATGTGTATTCAAATTTTACATCTCAAAGCAGAAATACTTGTTTATTATTTACCTAAATATCTATTGTTTACTTATAAAATCAGATATATTTACAATTCATATTAATCTGGGGGGAGGGATAGCTCAGTGGTTTGAGCATTGGCCTGCTAACCCCAGGGTTGTGAGTTCAATCCTTGAGGGGGCCACTTAGGGATCTGGGGCAAAATTAGTACTTGGTCCTGCTAGTGAAGGCAGGGGGCTGGACTCAATGACCTTTCAAGGTCCCTTCCAGTTCTAGGAGATCAGATATCTCCATTAATTTTTTAGTAAAAGAAATATCTCTCCACATCAGTATTCATCTAATTGCACATTTCCCATAGTATTAGTTATATTATATACTGACCCACTAAAGAAATAAATTCTAAATCATCATTAATTTCTGAAACAGCCACCCTTTGTTATACACTGGTTTCATTCCTTTCATATAATGCATAATTCTGGAATTGGTGGTTAAACTAATTATTAAGAATGTTTGGGTAAATGTCAAATGTATCCTTGAAATATAAACGTTTTCAAAATTCCACAATAATTATTGGCACTCCAAAATGACACTGTTAAGCTTTGACAGGGCCACTGAAAATCATGAACACAGATCATGCCAGAAAATCCTCAGCAGAAGACTGGAAATGTATGGGTAACAGCAGTTTGAAGAGCAGTACAGCCTAAAGTGTAGTAACGAGTTTAGTATTAGAAAGAGGGCATGAGGGTAGAGTTCATTCTACCCAAGAGAGTAGCTAATTCACTTTAAACCTAAACTTGTCCACTCTTCCAATATTGATCTTATGTAGAACAAAAACTGCTAATCATAAGAGCTGGTCAGAAAATGGAGTCCCATGCCCCACCATGCCCAGGCATCCATGGTCTAGGATCCTGGCTGTGCATCACAGAGCTGGAAGTCATGAGAACTCAGTCTTGAGACAGAGCTCTCAGGATATCCAGGCTCCAGGGCACAGCATTGGGAACCTGCAGGTTCTTGGATGGAACCCCACACCACCAGAGAGAACCCCACAGCACGGAGCCTGGAAGCCATGACAACCCTGGCTCAAGCTGGGGCTTTCAGGATTTATGGGCTTTCTGCTGTGGAGCTGGGATTCTGGAAGACCTGGCCCTGGGGCAGTCTGCATGATATGGCTACCCTGGATACGCATACCCTGGTAGCCCAGGCAGCTGCTGACCAAAATTGACATTCTTGTCCATTTCATTGCTGCTTGTTTCTCCCAAACTGCAAATCCTGAGTTTTGGCCAGATCTACTGATCATGACGAACTATGTAATGGTTTTGTGACATTAACAACATAAAGATTATGATGAGACTACTAAACTCATTTTCACTTATGACCTTGGCCAGGATTTGAATCCAGGTCACCAAAAGTGAAAAGCTAATATATTAGCCTGCACCAAAATTTAGAATTTTAAAGGTTCTTTATATTATTTATACATTTGAAAGGACAAACACGTAATAAGTTCTTTGGGGCTTGATCATATATGTTTGTACAGCACCTAGCACAACAGGATCACAATCCTGTATGGACCCTCTGAGTGCTACCATTAGTAAAAATCATTAATTTTGTTTAAAGCTTAATAAGTAAGTACCTAGATTAAAACTGCCTTTCAGATTTAGAAAAATATGACAAATAACAGGGAAAGATTTTGTTTTGGTTTAAAACATGTCTTTATCAAAATGAGTGTAAAAACTAGTTTAAAATGATTACCTAAATCTCTCATGTTAAACTTTATTTAATTGTCATCACTGTGTTAACTTTAAAATGAACAAATCTTAAAAAAAATCAGTTTATGACCAGCATTCCTCTGTTTCTCAAAGTTTGCATCACTTGAGGTTTCCATATCTGCATGTAATATACATATGTCCTGGGGAATAACAATTTGAAGGTTTTTTTGCTAATATTAAATAATGAGTAGCACAGAGGAAAAAATGTTTACTTCAATAAATTGTGGCACATTAAAGGCTAAATTAAGCATATCCAGCACATAGATAACACTGCTCTACAGCCAAAATGCTTCTGAAATAAATGTAGTCAAACTTTACTAATTCTGGGTCACTGAGAACGAAAATGATGCTTAAAATTGTTGATTGGCTCTAGTTTTCAAGATATGCTATTGGGTCAGTATATAGGACCCTTGACTTGGGAATGGCGGAGGATAAGTGAGTTATAAAGGGAAGGGATCTCAATTTAAACCAGAAATGACTAAAATACATCTTTGACTGGATATATGAATAAATCTATGCCTCGGTTTGGACAGTACTTGCTTTTTAGGCAAAACAATGAATGATGCAATCTGAAGCTGGTATTGCGTCATACATGATATGAATTGCATCATGTTATTCCTAGAAGTCATGGATGATGCAATCATAACGAAGCTGAACAAATTGCCCTATATCAGCTCTAGAAATCATACAGTGTCGTGCTCTCTTATTTGTCAGTGTTTGATTTTGCAAAGGGACACATTTCTGTTTAGCCAAAGTGAGCAGAGATGCCTCGTACTTGTTTGAACAGTGCAGATAACTTCTGCTATGTTTGTGGTGAAGTGACTTTTGCATCACAAAAGTGCAGTATAACCACTATGGTTAAGAAAGCCTATCACCTTTATTTTGGCTGCAAAATTGGAGATCAGGACAAGAGGTGGGCCCCACACATATGCTGCAACACTTGTGCAACAAATCTCCGCCAGTGGTTGAACAGGAAAAGGAAATCTATGCCTTTTGCAGTGCCAATGATTTGGAGAGAGCCAACAGATCATACCAGCAATTGTTACTTCTGCATGGTGCCTCCAGTTGGGAAAGGTGTGTCAAAGAAGAAAAAGTGGACTGTGAATAGGACTAAACTATGTACATAATAGTTTTTTGCATTTGTTTCATAATAAATTTTATTTATATAACCCTTTTGCTGATTTTTAAAGTGTTACATAAACAGGACAGGTGAAATATTATCATGTAAAGCAACCATAAACACATGAAAAGACCTAGGTTTACAATTTGTGATTAAAACTCTACTATCTACACAATATACATAGACATAAAATGTAAAAACTTAAATATCTTAGAAACAGTAGCCAATCAGTTGTTTTAATTATCATATTTGAATTCAGCACATCAAAATACATAATAAATAGCACATTTTATCTCTGAAGCAGACGACTTCTCAAAAATTGTAGACCAGTGTAATATAGTGATAGGCACTTTAGAATTGTTGATAGATTTACATTTAGATTAAAATGTTTTTAATATTCTTCTGGCCAAGAAATCCAGTGGGCTGTACATCCCTAATAGCTTTATAATCATTTTAGAATGAAAGCTAAAGATTTACTCTATATTTAACAATTTTGAAGAAAAAAGAAATGTTACAATTAATTGATTTCACATAATTTTTAATGTCTACTGTATATATGAGCTTGAACCAGAAACCCTGGATTTGACACCCCCAAGAATTAGACCCAGCTCTAATTTAGTGAAGTTTTAAAATTAAATTGCTTTCTTTTCAGCTGACATCTCCTTATATGTTTAAAATGTAGCTAATGCATTCTATCACATGTGGTAAGTTTAACTTTGTTTCCCCTACAGAATTGTTATAGTCTTCTTGGGACAAGTCCAAAGTTCTTCATAACAATTCTTGAAATTATTCTTCAATGAAATTTGACTTCAAACATTATTCTGCTGATCAGCTCATGTTTTGTTGCTGATACAATCTTAATACAATAGGATTACTTGCGATCATTGCAAATGAAACATGAATAAAAATGTTTGTCAGCTAATATTCTTTCCCCAGTTGTGTTCTCCTAGTACATACAAGACATTCAGAAATGCTATTTACATGGGGAGCATTAAAGATTACCATGAAGTAATAACATGCCTAATTAACTTAGGGGAAAGCTATTACCCATAGAAAAGACTTTGTTAATGTAAAGAGTTATTGTATAGTGACAGATTAACCAAATATTCTCATTTAATTGATATTATATAATCCAATAAAGCAAACTCCTGTACCAGTTGTAAAAGTGACGTTAATAAATGGAGGTAGATTTAGGATAGGATATTTTAGAATTTTAGTCCTCATTTCAAAATTTGAATTAGTATATATTATTTTATTAATTTTATAGCACCTAAAAGTGTTCTCTTTATTTATGTGTATATATAACTACAGTTAGAGGCATTTCTTTTGTAGAACTGCCATAGAAGATGTGACTTTTTGAGTCAAAATGGTGTAAAATCAGGATCTAGATAATCTGTAAAGTGCTCAGATTCCACAGTGATGATCTAGGAAAAATCCTAACCAGATAGATCATGTTTATTTAAAATAAAATAATCTTTCTTTCTTTCTTGACATAAAAACACGGAGCTCGAAAAGAACACACAACTAACTATAATGGAGAAAAGCATCTTTTTAATGGAAAGATAGTTGGTTAAACAGCATATTAATTTGACTATTTTCAGCTGGGAAGCATTTAACAAGCAAAGATGAGATCAAAGGAATTCATTGGGCCTCATGGACCTGTGTGATAGGGCCTGAAGTGAATGGAATTTGGCCAAAATATACCAACATTACAGATGTCAACTGTGTGGATGGAAATTACAGTAGCTCAGTGCTAGTGACTGGAGATGATTTTGGATTTGTAAAATTATTCAAATTTCCTTGCCTAAAGAAAGGTAAGACACAGTTTTCGTCTCAGGAATTAAGTAATTAAACTGCCACGGAATGTATGCCATATTACACTGATATTATACTAATATAATTATTGGGAATTCAATCTCCCCTTGATGCCCATTCAAAACTGCCATTAATATTAATGAGAATGATGTGCATATAGGAGAGAATATGTTCCATTGATTCTAAAATGATCAGTTGAGTGGGTATTGCCTTATGTAACACTTAAGGGCAGGTCTTCACTACGGGGGGGGGGGTCGATTTAAGATACGCAAATTCAGCTATGAGAATAGCGTAGCTGAATTCGACGTATCGGAGCCGACTTACCCTGCTGTGAGGACGGCGGCAAAATTGACCTCCGTGGCTCCCCGTCGACGGCGCTTACTCCCACCTCCACTGGTGGAGTAAGAGCGTCGATTCGGAGATTGATTGTCGCGTCCCGACGAGACGCGATAATTCGATCCCCAAGAGATCGATTTTACCCGCCGATTCAGGCGGGTAGTGTAGACCTAGCCTAATATAAGCAGATGTCAAATAAGACTATTCTAATCTCTTTCCAGAAGAGTGTATTTCTTTTCCCCTGCATATTTTAGACCCTTGCCTTTTAGTAAAATATTCCTATCTCACCATTCTGGAAAAGATCCACTTGTTGCAATTGAGCTATTGTTATTTCATAGCATCTTTATAACTCTGTCCTATAAAAATCATCTCTTTACTAGCATAATATATTCATGTATTGATGAGACAGACTGGGGAGAGGGCTTTTTAAAATGTTTGGATCCTGATTATTGAGAAACCAATCAGCTCTGCAACAGACTTATGTCTGGTCTAGATGACATACCTATATTGGTATATCTATGTCGCTCGGAGTGTGAAAAATCCACATGCCTGAGCAATGTAATTATACCGACCTAACCACCCATGTAAATAGCGCAATGTCAACGGGAGAGTTTCTCCTGCTGACATAGCTACTGCCTCACAGGGACATGGATTAACTATGCCAATGGGAATGGTCTCTCCTGTCAGCTTGGAGTGGCTTCGTTAAAGAGCTACAGCGGTGCAGCTGTGCCAATGCAGTGTTTTAAGTGTAGATGTGCTCTGAACTTTTGGGGAGAAATCTACTTTACTAGCTAGGAAAGGTAACTATTGATAAGTGTAGACTCATGTTTGCATTTTCTGATTTTGTTTAGTATTGTAACTACTTGTTTCCACCACTCTACTTTGTTTCTAGTTAAATCTTAATTCTTACTTAAATAAATGATTTTCTGTTTTATTATAAGTGCTCACAAGTGCTGTGTGGTTTACAGGAACAGTGGTTTAAGGTAAAACTGGCAAGCTACACTACATCTTGGGGTGCAGAGGATCTGGAATTTCTGAGAGTAGCCAGTGTTGGGCTGGATATCACAGGGGAATGAGTCAAAGGGATTCAAAGATTGGGGTGTACTGTTGTTAACCTGCAAGGCAAAGGAAGGGCTGGCATAAGCCCACCTTGAGTGGCTGAAATGGCAGTGGCAGTAGCAGTGTCAGGAAGCTAATACCCAGCTAGCCCAAGAAAGACTCCCTCTCACTGGAGGTAGAGGGTAACAAGGGGATTCTCGGGTTTGGGTACGTTGAGAACAGGCAGTCTTTCCCAAATCCTTTCATCAGGCAGGGAGATAGGCAACTTTTTTTATTTGGGAAGGTCTACAGTTAAAAATAATAGCTGTTGAATATTATTTTCACATTACCTAATTGTTGTAGCAGGGACAGTCCACGGATAACTCAGTTTGTTCTTGTCAGCTTAGCATGTGATGGCCTCAGCTGCTTGAAGTCCCTATCTTTTCCCCCAGGATACCAGCAGGTTCTTGGTAGCTGGGCCTGGGTTGAAGTTCTTTCCTGCAGCAGGTTCTGGCTCCTTTCTTCCCTGGCTGGGAAATAGCTCAGCAAGCAGGGTCACCTCTTCTTGGGAGGTGAGATCTGTGCATCTGGGTGGGTCTCACCATCTGTGCTTCTCCCACTCTTTTTCAGCTAGGCTGACTATTTCCCTCATTTCACAAAATTACTGATTCTCTTTCTGTCTCTGTACATGAGGACTTCTGATTCTCTCTCTCGGAGGAAACCAGAGATAGGTCCAGCCAGCTAACTCTCCTCTGGGGCTGACCCCTAGAGCCTCCTGATTGTCTCTTCACATCTTTCTCTACCCCTGTCAGTATGCTCATTTCACTAAGAAAGTGGAGAGGCTAGACATTATGGAGACTGATTTTTTTGCTGTCCTTTTGTAGCCTGTGACCCAAATCCCATCAGGCCTGGAGGTCAAATGACCTCAAGCTGCCATCTTATTTCTAGTGTTTTCTTTCTCATTGTCTCTGGGTGAGAGAGGAACCAAGGGAATTACATAAGCAAAACAGAAAAGTCATGGTTTTCTATAATAATTAGCAGAGTAGGCTGTTCCCGTTCTTCTTTCTGCCACATTGTAGACTGTTCTACAGAGAACATAGAGACTATATAATACCAAGAGGCCAGCTAAATATTTCAGAGTATTGGGGGGGGGGAGGTTTTGTTTTAGTTTTAGTTTAATTCTGTAATCTTCCACCATTCTTACTAAGTGAGTAGTGATTGAATCATAGAATCATAGAGGATTAGGGTTGGAAGAGACCTCACGAGGTCATCTAGTCCAATCCCCTGTTCAAAGCAGGACCAACACCAATGAAATCATCCCAGCCAAGGCCTTGTCAAGCCAGACCTTAAAAACCTCTAAGGATGGAGATTCCACCACCTCCCTAGGTAACCCATTCCAGTGCTTCACCACCCTCCTAGTGAAATAGTGTTTCCTAATATCCAACCTAGACCTCCCCCACTGCAATTTGAGACCATTGCTTCTTGTTCTGTCATCTGCCACCACTGAGAACAGCCAAGCTCCATCCTCTTTGGAACCCTCCTTAAGGTAGTTGAAGGCTGCTATCAAATCCCCCCTCACTCTTCTCTTCTGCAGACTAAATCACTCCAGTTCCCTCAGCCTCTCCTTGTAAGTCATGTGGCCCAGCCCCCTAATAATTTTTGTTGCCCTCTACTGGACTCTCTCCATTTGTCCACATCCCTTCTGTAGTATGGGGACCAAAACTGGGCACAGTACTCCAGGTGTGGCCTCACCAGTGTCTAATAGAGGGGAATAATCACTTCCCTCGATCTGCTGGCAATGCTCCTACTAATACAGCCCAATATGCCATTTACCTTCTTGGCAATGAGCGCACAGTGCTGACTTATATCCAGCTTCTCATCCACTGTAATCCCCAGGTCCTTTTTTGCAGAACTGCTGCTTAGCCAGTCGATCCCCAGCCTATAGCAGTGCATAGGATTTTTCCGTCCTACGTGCAGGAATCTGCACTTGTCCTTGTTGAACCTCATCAGCAGGAGCGCTGCCAGCTTTTCCGCCACCCTAGGCGGTGGAAGGTCCTGCCCTGAAATTCCGTCCCCCCACAGAGGCAGCGGAAGTTCCCACCGCAGAAATACCGCCGCGGTCGCCGCCCCCCCCAATCGCAGCACCCTAGGCGACCGCCTAGGTCGCCTAATGGGTTGCACTGGCCCTGCTCATCAGATTTCTTTTGGCCCAATTCTCCAATTTGTCTAGGTCACTCTGGACCCTAACCCTACCCTCCAGCTATCTACCTCCACCCCATCTTAGTGTCGTCTGCAAACTTGCTGAGGGTGCAATTAATCCCATCATCCAGATCATTAATAAAGATGTTGAACAAAACTGGCCCCAGGACCGACCCCTGGGGCACTCCGCTTGATACCAGCTGCCAACTAAACATCGAGCCATTGATCACTACCCATTGAGCCCAACAATTTAGCCAGCTTTCTATCCACCTTATAGTCCATTCATCCAATCCATACTTTTTTAACTTTCTGGCAAGAATACTGTGGGAGACTGTATCAAAAGCTTTGCTAAAGCCAAGTTACATCATATCCACTGCATTCCCCATATCCACAGAGCCAGTTATCTCATCATAGAAGGCAATCACGTTGGTCAGGAATGACTTGCCCTTGGTGAATCCATGCTGACTGTCCCTGATCACCTTCCTCTCCACCAACTGCTTCAAAATGGATTCCTTGAGGACCTGCTCCATGATTCTGCCGGGAACTGAAGTGAGGCTGAGCCATCTGTAGTTCCCCGGGTCTATATTTGCCTCTTTCCAATTGTCCGGGACCTCCCCCAATTGCCACGAATTTTCAAAGATAATGGCCAATGGCTCTGCAATCACATCAGCTAGTTCCCTCAGCACCCTTGGATGCATTAGATCTGGACCCATGGACTTGTGCATGTCCAGCTTTTCTAAATAGTCCTTAACCAGTTCTTTCACTACTGACGGCTGCTCACTTCCCTATACTGTGTTGCCCGGTGCAGCAGTCTGGGAGCTGAACTTGTCTGTGAAGACCAAGGCCAAAAAAGCATTGAGTACTTCAGCTTTTTCCACATCATCTGTCACTATGTTGCCTCCCTCATTCAATAAGGGTCCCACACTTTCCCTGACCTTCTTCTTGCTGCTAACATACCTGTAGAAACCTTCTTGTTACCCTTCACATCCCTTGCTAGCTGCAACTCCAGTTGTGCCTTGGCCTTCCTGATTACACCCCTGCATGCTCTAGCAGTATTTTTATACTCCTCCCTAGTCATCTGTCCAAATTTCCACTTCTTGTAAGCTTCCTTTTTGAATTTATGCTCACTGAAGATTTCACTGTTAAACCAAGCTGGTCAACTGCCGTATTTGCTATTCTTTCTGCACTTTCGGATGGTTTGTTCCTGTGCCCTCAATAATGCTTCTTTAAAATACAGCCAGCTGTCCTGGACTCCTTGCCCCCTCATATTAGCTTCCCAGGGGATCCTGCCTATCAGTTCTCTAAGGGAGTCAAAGTCTGCTTTTCTGAAATCCAGGGTCTGTATTTTGCTACTCTTCTTTCTTCCTTTTGTCAGGATCCTGAACTCAAACATCTCATGGTCACTGCTGCCTAGGTTGCCACCCACTTCTACTTCCCCTACCAAATCTTCCCTGTTTGTAAGCAGCAGATCAAGAGAAGCGCGACCCCTAGTTGGTTCCTCCAGCACTTTTACCAGGAAGTTGTTCCCAACACTCTCCAAAAACTTCCTGGATTGTCTGTGCATTGCTGTATTGCTCTCCCAGCAGATATCAGGGTGATTGAAGTCCCCCATTAGAACCAGGGCCTGTGATCTGGAAACTTCAGTTAGTTGTCTGAAGAAAGCCTCATCTAGCTCATCCTTCTGATCCGGTGAGCTATAGCTCATGCCCACCACAACATCACCCTTGTTGCTCTCACCTCTAAACTTAACCCAAAGACTCTCAACAGGCTTTTCTCCAGTTTCAAACTGGAACACTGAGCAATCATACTGCTCTCTTACATACAATGCAACTTCTCCACCTTTCCTCCCATACCTGTCCTTCCTGAACAGTTTATACCCATCCATGACAGTGCTCCAGTCATGTGAACTGCCCCATCAAATTTCTGTTATTCCAATCACATCATAGTTCCTTGATTGTGCCAGGACTTCCAATTCTTCCTGCTTGTTTCTCAGGCTTCTTGCATTCATGTACATGCACCTAAGACAACTAGCCAATTGCCCTATTTTCTCAGTATGAATTAGGAGGCTTCCCGTCTTGTACCCTCCTCCTTGTGTTTCCTCCTGGTATCCCACTCCCGCACTTACCTCTGGGCTTAGGTCACCATTCCCCAGCGAACCTAGTTTAAAGCCCTCCTCACTAGGTTAGCAAGCCTGCCTGTGAAGATGCTCTTCCCTTTCTTCGTTAGGTGGCTCCCATCTCTTCCTAACAATCCTTCTTCCCGGAACAGCATCCCGTGGTTGAAGAATCCAAAGCCCTCTCTCCAACACCATCTCCACAATTTGACGGTCCCTACCTGGGCCTTTTCCTTCAACAGGGAGGATGGACGAGAACATGACTTGCGCCTCAAACTCCTTTATCCTTCTTCCCAGAGCCACATAGTCTGCAGTGATCCGCTCAAGGTCATTCTTGGCAGTATCATTGGTGCCCAGGTGGAGAAGTAGGAAGGGGTAGTGGTCCGAGGTCTTGATCAGTCTGTCTCTGTCACATCCTGGATTCTAGCTCCAGGCAAGCAGCACACTTCTTGAGTCTCCCGGTCTGGTCGGCAGATGGATGACTCCATCCCCCTTAGGAGGGAGTCCCTGACCACCACCACCCATCTCCTCCTCTTGGGCGTGGTGGTCATGGAACCCCCATCCCTAGGACAATGCATCACATGCCTTCTGGCTGATGGGGTCTCCTTCTGATACCTTCCCTCAGAGGGCTCTTCCAAATCCTTCTCCACACTAATACCTGTGCAGAGAGCCTGAAAACAGTTTCGCACCTCCATCTGCATTGAGGGATTTCATAAACTGGCTTTGTCAATATGGGGAGAAACTAACTGAGGAGAGGTATATGACAACAGAGTATCCTCCCAGATCTGTAGTCTCTCATCTTATTGGATCTGGTCCTGTCTAGGGAGATTCTGACACCATCAGTCCATGAGCACTATAAAGGGAGAAGCTGGTCTCCAGTCCGTCTATCAATAGGGGCATTGCAGCACCTACCATATTGCTGGCAACACCATTAGAATTGAACCCTACATTCTCCTCTTCAAGACAATTCAACATTGAGGAGGGACTGACATCATCTCCACAACAGAAGGTGAGCCCAGATAGAGGATTGAGAATCTCCTGGGCTCCCCCATGACCTATGCTATGGGGACTGCCTCAACCCATGTTGGTTTCTTCTCACTGGCCTTACTGGGGATGTGGAACCCATACATGCAGTATTCAGAAATGGTACAGTCCTATCAAGAATCACACCATTCTTTCTTCACCAAGAGACCAATCTGGCCTGCTCCAGGAGCCTGTGGAGGATTCAGCAGTTCTGCTGGTTCTGCCAAGAATATCATCTTCATCTCCTAACAAGGCAGTTGCCCTGGTCTCACCGTCTCTGCTGGATGATCACAAGCAGATCCTGGAGCTGCTAAGGAGTGTTGCTGATATACTCCAGATTCCTCTGAAGGAAGTCCAAGAGACATCCCACAAACTCCTGGTCATTTTACAGAATGCAGTGTGTCATAAGGTGGTGCTCTCCGTCATATCCTATAGTGGCCAAAGTAGGGACATATTCCAGCAACATGCGCAGCTATTCCTCAGAGGGCAGAAAAGAGGTACTTTGTTCCAAGTGAGGGAGCAGAATTTTTATTCACGCATATCTTGCCCTGAATTTCCTGGTTGTTCAGGCTGCTCCAGAAAGGAGTAGGCAACAAGACACCCCTTCAGATAAGGCGGCTAAATGCTTGGCCCTCCTAGGGAAAAAAGTGTTTATATCTTCCAGTCTGCAATTCCGAATAGCCAGTTATCAGGCACTACTTGTGAAGTATGATTTCATCAACTACTGCAAGTTTTTGGAATTCAGAGACAAGTTCCTTCAGGAAGACAAAGTGCAATTCCAAACCCTCCAACCTGCTGCCTGTTAATTTCATTTGGTGACCCCTAGTTCTTGAAGATAAACATCAATAACGTAGAGTTCACAGTTAATGTATCTGATGTGGTTTTCATAAATAAACTACAAAGAACATGATCAGCCCTATCCCAGAGAGAAAAATCAACTTTTCCTGTCCTGGCAAAGCAAAATTTCCTATCTCTGTGTGCACTGATCATTAAGGGAAAGATGAACAATAAGACTTGCATGGCAGAATTGTGGAATTAGCACCAGAAAAATCCTCACTCATCAAGTTGGCAGGCTAGTGGTTGACCTCTTTGTATCTGGAAACAGCAATAAAGTGACCTGTAGCCTCTTCAGGAAAGGTCAAGATGTGATGTGGGGAATGACTTCTCACAAAGTTGGGCAATGTTTCTTCCATATGCCTCCCTGCCTTTTCCACTGCTTTCCAGGACTATACAAAAGATAAATACTTTTTATGCCTTTCTGACTGAAGAGGTCTGGACTCTCAGGCAGGATTAATTTAGCATTGGACCTTTGGATGTCTCTGTCTCACAGAGGAGGTCTGCTATTGCAAAAGTCATTCATCCACAGTATAAAAACCAATCCTTATCCTGGTCCAGACAGGTTCAAAATGGATATTTGTGTGAAGTGATTTTCAAAAGAAGTCAATGAATAGAACTTATTCTACTGGCTGGTTCAAAGTCCATAGTTTAACTAATATGTTAAGTATAGCCTTGACATCGTCCAGGAGGTGTTAATGTGGCCTTAATAGGCAAAGAGGTTAAGCCTTTGTAATATAATGTCTTCAGCATGTTCAAGAAAAGGAAGTTTTGTACAAATCCCAATTTTAAATGCTTCCTTAGGGCACCAACCTTTATTCCAGCCCTCATAAATAAATAGGTCAGATTCTAAATTCCCTCTAAGCTGCGCGGCCAGGTGGCCACCCCGCAGGCTATCAAGTGCTGGGCACTTCAGGTGTCCTTCCCCCCACTGCTGTGCTGCTCCTGCCCTCTGCCTTGGAGCCCATGCCCAGTTGCTACAGGGAGCCTCCTGCTTGCTGTGCAGATCAGGGAAGAGAGGGGACGCTGATATCAGGGTGTCCCCCTGCCCCTGTACCCCATCTCCACAGAGCGGGGGTGGGACATAACAGGGTTCAGGACAGGGCTCAGGATGGAGGGAGCTTGCTGGCAGCTGTTGCTATGTCTGAACAAGCAGGCTTCAGACTCCTGAGTGCCAATCTACTTAAAAGGGCAGCGTACTTAAAGGGGCAGTGTGTGTCTCTCTCTGTCACACATTTGCACTGTTGGCATGCAAAATCCAGATTATTTTATTTTGGGAAATACTGAATTTACTGAGCTACTGTTCTCATTTTTCTTAGGTAGCTCATCAGTAGTTATTTATTAGATTGGTGGTGACAGGGATCCGCTTCATCCAAGTTTTAAGAATAGTTTCTACTCCATTTTCTGGTCAGGCTTTCAGA
Organism: Trachemys scripta elegans; assembly: GCF_013100865.1. Lineage (NCBI taxonomy): Eukaryota > Metazoa > Chordata > Testudines > Emydidae > Trachemys > Trachemys scripta. The sequence goes on along the minus strand of NC_048300.1, from coordinate 25,889,127 downwards.
ATTATACAGAGGGGACTGGAGAATGTCTTATAATTCCATCACTACTTTGTTTTGGTAAAGGACTTCTATTGTTGTTATACTCTGTCTGAAATTTCATCCAGATTAGGAAACGATCAATGATCAAGGTCACCTGACCTCGGCCAGCTATATTGAGCTAAAAGTTGTTGATCTTGTGTGTACAGTAGAGTAAAGGTTGGGGTTAGGTAAAATTTGTTAGCTAACCCCAACTTCCTTTCTTAATCTAGACAGACCCTTAGAAGATATGTAAATGGTATCCCCTAAAACCAACTCCAGCACTGCCATGTTGCTGCCTACTTGCTCATATTTCTCTTTTGCAGTCTAATCATTTCACCATTTCAACATTATCATACAGTTGCCTTGAGGAACCAAGAGTTTCAATAGCACTGCTGAACCTTGTGCTTTTTTATAATTGTACCACATTATGCTGTTACTTTGCTGACAATTTGGCTTTTTATTGTATTTTATTTCAGCATGAAATTTTTAAAAATAACCTTCTATCTTTTGGGCCATATAATGAAACAGTTAGGATGGTGGAAGCTTGATTTGAAATGTTGGAAATTTGCAAGAGATTACAAGCCACAAGGCAGATTTTTAATGTATGGTCCCATTAAAAAAAAAATTTATATGTACTGTCCTGTCACTTTTTTTTAAAATTAACTATATAATTTGTTCATTCAGTGGCTATTTTCACTTTTAACAATTTTATTTTTATATATTTTAGGAGCTAAATTTAGAAAATATGCTGGCCACTCAGCACATGTAACTAATGTACATTGGTCACATGATTTTCAGTGGGTGTTAAGTACAGGAGGTGCTGATCACTCTGTTTTTCAGTGGAGATTTATTCCAGAAAGTGTAACAAATGGAATAACTGAAACAGCATCCCAAGGTAAAAATTACCATTTCTGAAAATTTGTTTATGATATTTACTTTGTTATTTTTATTTCATAAAAATCAAAGAAATATGTAGCACTGATGCAGAAGGTTGTGTTGAATGAAGAGAAAAATATTATTTTTCATATTAATCTCTGGAATGCCACACATCCAGCATGCACAGGGCCTTTTGCTTTCCTGTAGATTAATTAGAGTTAATAGACTAGTGTATGGACCAGGCAAAGTCCACTTAAATAATCCTTTTGCAGGATTCAGAGAATATATCTGGGAAGAAAGCAGGGATATTTTCAACACACATCAAATATAAGAAACTTATAAGAGAGAGAGATGTACTAGATCAGAGTCAGTTTTCAAAATTGGACACCTGAATTGTGTACACAGATCCTAATTGTGCATGAAAAAGGCACTTAGCTGTGTAAATGCCATTTTGTGTGTCTATGTGCAAATATGCATACGAATATGTGAGATTTGTGTGTACAATTTAAATGGTCATATTTGAAAATTGTACCTGTAATGTGCATTGTGCCTGTAATATTCAACAGAAGCATATACATTACATAATGTCAACTGCTAAATATTGGATTTCCCTGCAGGAAATCTTTCACATTGTCTCAGGCCCTGCAGAAATTAACTGATTTTTTCCATGTGATATAACACATTATTTCAAGCACGTAGAGGGATCACACATCATGCAATATTTCAGGATGACCATATAATTTTTGCATGTCATCACTATAAAAGGTAGTAAGCTATAGTCCCAGTTGCATGAATTGCAGTAATCATTATTAGGGCTGTCAAGTGATTAAAAAAATTAATCGTGATTAATCGTGCGATTAAAAAAATGAATAGTGATTAATCGCACTGTTAAACAATAATAGAAGACCATTTATTTAAATATTTTTGGATGTTTTCTACATTTTCAAATATATTGATTTCAATTAGAACATGTAATATATGGCAGAATGCGGGTAAAACAGAGCCGGGGACATACAATTCTCCCCCAAGGAGTTCAGTCACAAATTTAATTAACACATTATTTTTTAACGAGTGTCATCAGCGTGGAAGCATGTCCTCTGGAATGGTGGCCAAAGCATGAAGGGGCATACGAATGTTTAACATATCTGGCACGTAAGTACCTTGCAATGCCGGCTACAAAAGTGCCATGCAAATGCCTGTTCCCACTTTCTGGTGACACTGTAAATAAGAAGTGGGCAGCATTATCGTCTGTAATTGTAAACATACTTGTTAGTTTTAGCGATTGGCTGAACAAGAAGTAGGACTGAGTGGACCTGTAGGCTCTGAAGCTTTAAATTGTTTTGTTTTTGAGTGCAGTTATGTAGCAAAAAAATCGACATTTGTAAGTTGCACTTTCATGACATGAATTGCACTACAGTACTTGTATAAGGTGAATTGAAAAATACTGTTTCTTTTGTTTATAATTTTTACAGTGCAAATATTTGTAATCAAAAATAATATACACTTTGATTTCAATTACAAGATAGAATACAATATATATGAAAATGTAGAAAAACATCCAAAATATTTAATATATTTCAATTGGTATTCTATTGTTTAACAGTGCGATTAAAACTGTGATTAATCACGATTAATTTTTTTAATCATGATTAATTTTTTTTTAGTTAATCGCGTGAGTTAACTGTGATTAATCGACAGCCCTAATCGTTATTCAGGTTTTTACAATAGAGACCTTGGCATTGAAGTGTGAGAATTATCTGTATTTACCTTTGTGATACAAAACCAGAAATGTTCACCAAGTCCATAGAATGTTTGCAAACACTTTAAAGCTTCTAAAGGTTTTGCATTAATTCCTGGTAGTCTAAAAATTTGTGAAAATGTGACATAATATTCTATTCTGACTAGATAATAACTGTTACATGTGGATTAATTTTTATGCAGAGGGTGGTATTGATTCATACAGTGAAGAATCAGATTCTGATTTATCTGATGTGCCAGAGCTAGATTCAGATATTGAGCAGGAAGCTCAAATCAACTATGATCGCCAAGTGAGTAAAAATGAATTTACAGATGTAAACTCAGCTGCCTAATAATCCACTATACCTTTTCAGTAAAGCCAGTTAAAATAAAGTTGCAGCAAATTCATCAGTCTACTTTGAGAAAAAATATTTTGGCAATATTTAGGCTGGCTATGCAACCAATATACAAAATAAAAATACTGTAGTGTGTACTTTAGCTACAGATGAGTATTTGAAAAGAGTTTAAGAAAAAGCCATATACTAGTATGGTAGATATGCCCTTTTATTATCATGCCCACCAGCTTCAATGAGGTTTCACCCAACCTGTATTATAATATATCACACATAAAAACTACTTAAAAAAGAACACTATTAAAGTTTCAAAATCAAGAACTCAGAAGTATGGAAATGACAGAATTAAGGATGCTATGCAACCTTCATTTTTTCTCCTTGTGTGTATGCATTATGATAGATTTTAATTATATGCTCACATACTATTTTTTCCACAGAACCAATGCATCATTCAGCTTACAGGATGGACCTGCTCTTGGGATGAATTAGGGTGGTATAATAAAGGAGGCTGTTGTCTGTAGGACCTTGCCTCATTTGCTGCAGAAATTGGAAGGTGTATGTTGAATGAGGTAGGGGATTAGCAGAAGAAAAAGAAAGTTCTGATGGTCAAGGCAGTTAAATGCTGTTGTCCTGGAGAACTGGATTTTATCCCTGACTTTGCCACAGAATTCTATGTGATGCCGAGCAAGTCATTTAAATCAGGCTTTTTAGAAGTAGTCATTAATTGTGTGTTCCTCATTTTCTGGGAGTTTGACTTGATACCCTGAGGTCTGATTTGCAGAAGTACTGAGAACTCACAGCTGCAACTGAAGTCAATGATGAGCTCCGCTTTGAATTTAAAAAATGCTAACTAATAATGGTAGTTATTCTGAAAAATCACATCCTTCCTGTCTCACGTTGGTCATCCAAATTAGTGGATACTTTGAACTTACTCTCTGTGCCTCAGCTCCCTACAGTAAAATGGGATAATGCCACTTCCTCATCTCACAGAGGTGTTGTGAACATAAATTAATGAATGTTTGTGAAGCATTCAGATACTATTGAGACAAGCACCATAGAAAGGCACATGAGGAAATTAATAATTCTGTGTTCAGAGCTAAGTAAATGAGGCCTAGGGTCACACACTGAACAAAACAAAATATTGGATAGCTGCTTATTAAGTGAGTAATGTCCATCCTGTGCCCTAACTGAGGCAGGGGTCCTTTGGAAAAAATAGTGTATCATCGTGTAATTAAAGACTGTATCATAATGTCACTAGGGGCCAAATTAAGGTTCTACACATTGGGGAAGCACTGACTCTGAAAAAGATTTGGGGTCAGTGGTGGATATGCAGCTGAACATGACCTCCCAATGTAATGCTGTGGCCAAAAAAGCTAACCCTGGGATGCATTAACAGGGAAATCTCAGGTAGGAGTAGGGAGGTTATTTTACCGTAGTAGTTGGACTGGTGTGACCGCTGCAGGAATACTGAGTCCAGTTCTGGTGCCCACAATTCAAGAAGGATGTTGATAAATTGGAGAGGGTTCAGAGAAGAGCCACAAATACGATTAAAGGATTAGAAAACATGTCTTATAAGTGATAGATGCAAAGAGATCAATCTATTTAATTTAACAAAGAGACGGTAAGGGGTGATTTGATCATCAGGGGACAAATATTTAATAATGGGCTGTTCAGTCTAGCAGAGAAAGGTATGACACAATCCAATGGCTGGAAGTTAAAGCTAGACAAATTTAGACTGGAAATAAGATGTAAATTTTTGACAGTGAGAGTAAATAACCATTGGAACAATTTACCAATAGTCATGGTGGTGTCTCCATCACTGACAATGTTTGAATCAGGATTGGACATTTTTCTAACAAATATATTATAGGAATTATTTTGGGTAAATTCAATGGTCTGTGTAATACAGGAGGTCAGACTAGATGATCACAATGGTCCCTTCGAGCCTTGAAAGCTATGAATCTATGAACATCAATTCTGGCAATTCCTAACTTTTGAGAGCTTGAGTTTACAACCTTAAAAATGGTCTTTCAATATAGTTTTTTGTGTGTAATTGTCTAGGTTTTTAAAAAGCAAACTGAAGGAACAGAAATTCCATCATGTGGCATCATATGGGTCACATGGGTCATCAGCAGGATTGGAACCTTTAGATCCACTGTACTGACCTCTGAACTAGTGGAGTAACTGATAGCAACAGTAGGTTACTGTCCTCTATGTCAATCAGCACTAGAGGGTGATTAAACACACATCTTGCCTGTGGGTTTCACAGGTGTTTGCTAACAGCAGAGGAATGGTGAGACTCAGTAATCTTGGGTTCTATTCGAGGGGAGTGTGCTCTAGTGGGCACAAACTCTTCTGCCCATTCCTCTCCAGCTTTACCCGCTCTGTCCTATCCTTTCCAACATGTCTCTGTACCAGTTGTCTCTTTTCCACTCTTAAGGCTTCTCATCTCAGTCCCATTCTTTTCACCTACCCAGTCTCCTCTTCCGGGCTTAGTCTCCTAGCCCCCTCATACTCCCAGTCTCCTTGCCAAACCCAGTTCCCCACTCCTGGCTCCTTGTCCACTTTGTCTGTCCCATTCCTCCCTGCCCACCCCCCAACACTGACTCCCTGTCTCCCTCCCTGGGATCCTCATTCAATTTTAGTCCTCCCCTCTTACTCCTCACCCTGCTGTTTGCCCCAGTCTCCTCACTATGTGGCTCCTTGTCCCAGTCTTTTTGCCTGTTCAGACCTAGTTCTCCCATCATCACCCTCCAGCTCCACCTTTAGCTCTAGCTGCTAAAACTGAAAAAGTCTCTATTGAGCATGTGTGAACAGTGATTTTTCAAAGACTTATAGCTTGGCCAAATATTGGCAGATTTTCAGATACATGGTAAAGGGCACATCCCTGAAACAAATGCCAGATTTCAAATCCTTGCTCCAAATCATGGTTGGTAAAGATATTTAAAGAAAAAGTTGCCAGAATTACTTTATTATAAGTAAAAGAGTGCATTTTCCACAAGCCTCATTAGTGGAAACAACTGAACAGTTCTGGCTGAGATTAGAGATAGGCTAGAATTTTTAAAAGTGCCTAGTCCCATTTACAGAAGTGACTTATCATCTTACTTTTCACTTCTGAAAATGGAACTTAGGCTCCTAAATTACTTTGGCACTTTTGAAAATGTTATCTATAATATTTTATGTTTCATTGTTAGTGTAATGGGCTGGCTTGCCCCATGCACTGGACAGCCTGGGGCTAAACCAAACTGATTACAAAATGAGCCCCACCTGAGGGGAATCAGGCAATTCCCCATATCAAGCAGAAAGTGGCTGCAGTAAAGAAGGAGAACTGGGCTTAAGTGGTGATAAAGCTTGGCTGGGGAAGGAGATGGCGGAAGAGCCAGAGGAAGAAGGAAAGCTCTCTAGGCAGGGAGGTCTGGGAGAGACCCTGACTAAAGCAGGGAGGAGACAGAGAGACCCAGAGGGGAACTGAAAAGGCTGGATAGGAAGCAGCCCAGACAGAACTGCAGCACAGGTAAAGGAGCAGACCTAGTTATTCAATACAGCTGAGTTACTACAGATAATTCTTTCCTGGGTGTCTGGCTGGTGAGTCTTGCCCACATGCTCAGTTTAGCTGATCACCATATTTGGGGTTGGGAAGGAATTTTCCTCCAGGGCAGATTGGCAGAAGCCCTAGGGGTTTTTCACCTTCTTCTGCAGCAGGGGGCACGGGTCACTTGCTGGAAGATTCTCTGCACCTTGAAGTCTTTAAACCACAAGTTGAGGACTTCAATAGCTCAGACATAGGTCAGGGGTTTGTGGGTGAGATTTTGTGCAGGAGGTCAGACTAGAAGATCATAATGGTCCCTTCTAACCTTAAAGTGTATGAGTACATGGCCTTAAGTCAAAACCCAGAGGGTGGAACTGGGTTCACCTATGAACCCTTCGCAAGGATTATTGAGCCCAGGATGGGGGGGGCTACAGAGTATGCCCTGAAGATAGGCAGATGATTAGCCCCAGACATTTTGGGACTTTTCGTTTGTACAGTTGTGACTCTGAAAGGGGTGGACTTAAGATGGTGACCCAGCCGAAGGGCCAAGTTACTGGAAGAGAAGCCACCACAGTGCCAGAGCAACCGTTGGCAGGACAGTGCTAGAGTAGTGAGAGAATTGCTATGCCATACCTGGCTAGGAGGGGGGCCCTAATAGTGAGTGGACTTATTTACAGGTTGCATCCTTTAAAAGTTTTTGAAGATGGTGTTTGAAACCAGATTAAAAGAGTGTGTGAACAGTACAGTGTATGCTAGTAACAGGCAAAATGTCTAGAGGTTGTGTTTGTATAGGCATCCAAAATTTCAGATGGTTATCTAAACCTCTGTGTGGTAACATTTCCAGATCAGACATTCTTATGAAGTTTTCAGCACCCCTGGGTTGCAATTAGGTCAGAATTAGTGTGGAAATAACTTTTGTTGAAAGAGATTTTGGTACCTCCACTGCCAGATAAAACCAAGAAATGAAGAGATGTACAAAAAAAAATAATTTAAAGCTATATTTCAGCCTCATTGTGGATTTAATTGATGTCACAACCTCTGAGTGGCTTCAAACAGCTCTAGCAGTTCCACAATGTGTCAGCATCTCTAACTGATTTATATGTATAATATTTTGTATTTCTGGTATATATATTAAGACTGTAATTCCATCTCAGGATTCTGGTGACATTTGCAAATCACTTAAGTAGCGTGCTTATTGTGTATGTCGCCAGAATTCTTGATGGAATTATTTCATTATGTACAGGTTTGAGTACATGTATTAATTTGGAAAAAGAAATTTAGAGAATTGGTATTAAAAATCCTGTTCACAAAGTAGTATGTGATACATGAAACTTCTTGAATAGCAATGACCTTTTTCTGATATTCCATTAATATCATATACCACAAGTGGGGATCCTCTTCCTCTCTTTAGGGCAGGGATCATGACTTCTTCTATATCTTGTACATTGTTGAGCACACTGACATATAACTAATATTTTTCATTATTATTATTTAAGGAATTGGTCAGTGTGTATTTATATTCAATACACTTGAGATGTATAATTAAGTCTAACTTCTTCTTTAGGTTTACAAAGAAGATCTACCTCAGCTGAAACAACAAAGTAAAGAGAAAAACCATTCAGTGCCCTTCCTTAAAAGAGAGAGAGCTCCTGGTGACAGCTTAAAACTGCAGTTTGTACATGGGTATTGTAACTACTAAGTAAAGATTCTTGGACTTCTCTTTTGTAAGCCACAAGTTTCATTGAATAGCACAGTGCTTAAATAAATACTCTTAAACACATCTTGATTAATTTGAGGTAAAGTATTTGATGTAACATTTTCCACTGCTTACCCACAGGTAAATTACTGTGCTTACTAGTATTGTGGTAAAAATGGGAATATCACCTATACATTTCTCTCTCTTTCAATTGTGATTGTTAGGAAGGAGGATATAAAGATGTACCAATGTACCTAAGTAATGACCAAGCATTACCTTTTTTTTTAAGATCACCTTTTCAACTCACAGTTGATTTTCCCTGGTATTTCCTGGAGCTGTCATTAGGTCCATAGGCTATGGTTGTTGTAATTAGTAGAAATGTGTGATACATTTGCAGCACAGAAGCATGCAAAACTTTCCTTGCCATAATTTTGTATGAACTTGAGCTAATTTATGATGTCTCATCTAGACCATAGGAACTCTGTTTTTTAGAATCATAGAATATCAGGGTTGGATGGGACCTCAGGAGGTAATCTAGTCCAACCTCCTGCTCAAAGCAGAACCAATCATGATTTTCTCATAACTTTGATGCAAAATCAGGTGAACCCCTGACAGTTTTGGATGAGTTTTTGGTTCAGTTAATCCCCAAAATCAAAATGAAACTTGAGAGGTAACTCTTTGAATGCAGGAAAAAAATGTATACTTAACTAGTGCAAAGAAAACCATGGAGTTTTACACAGCTCTAGTTGTTAACAATTATGAATGTAATATAAGACATTTAAATGGTTGTAGTCAGCCTGTATATTATCATATTTTGGGTCTAGCTCAGGTAAGTCATTTGCAGTTAGATTGTTTTCCCCCAAAGTACATGGATATTTTTGGTGGCATATTCAACTTCCTTTGCTTTATATTTATTTCAGTTACCGAGGCTACGACTGTCGAAATAATTTGTTCTACACACAAACTGGAGAGGTAGTTTACCATATCGCTGCTGTTGCCATTGTATACAGTAGGCAACAACACACCCAAAGACTATATCTTGGTCATGATGATGACATCCTCAGCCTAACCATCCATCCAATGAAAGATTATGTTGCTACTGGACAGGTGTGTATCTAGGAGTGTTGGTCATGACAAAACAAATTAAGGGATTCTCTATCACAAACTATATTTGAGAAATGCAAAACAGTTTGTGTACCTTTGTCATAAAGAGAGGCATTTTCCTGCTTTGAAAATCACAGATTAAATGTTTTGCCACCCATGTCATTGCCTAACTGCTAGGGAAAGCAGTAGTGGAAACAATGATTGTGACACTGTTACAGTATTCCTAAAAAACAGAAATTAAAGTCTCCTATTGTGGCATTTGGAAAGTATTCACTGAACCTTTGTTCCTCATCTGTAAAATGTAGAAAATAATACATTTTTCCCTACCTCCCATGAGTCTTCTTATGTTTAGTTAGGTTTTTATTATTTTACTATATTTGCATAACAGTAGCACCTAAAGGTCCCAAGTAGGCACCATACTGACAAAATAAGACTGTCCTGACGCAAAAAGCTTTAATTCTTAATGCTAAGATACAACAGGATGGCAAGACATATAGACAGGGGCCAGGGAGGATGAGCTAATGATAGTAACAGAATATTTGTGTAAAGATTAGCAATGTTCACAATCTTTAGGTATAATAAGATGAAGAAGAGCAGTAACATTAGTTTCCTGATTGTTAGGGCTGCAGATTTGTCATTGCATTTTTTTAAACAAAAATCAGGAAGCAGTTATGGCAGATATAGTAAAAGTAATGGGTTACCAAATTTACCTTGACTTCTGCCTGCCTTTTGATTTAAAAAAAAAAAATCTCCTCCTCCTTACCCTGTGGAGGAGACATGGACCATCCACAGCAGCCCCTTCAACCTCAGGACTGCAACCCTAATCCTGACTTGGTATGGAAGGGAGGGCTCCCCCACGAGGTGGAGGATGCTCTGAAAAATGAGAGCCTGCCCACACTCCTCCTGCAGCAGCAGGTCCTGTGGGCCTGAGCCTGGCACCCTGCTCTGGGCATTGTGACTTGGCATGTTTGCTCTGATTTGCCCAGTACCCCCTTCCCCCTCCCCCCCCCCCACACATTATGACAGAGGTTGAGTGGGCCAAACCTGAGTAGCACTGCAACCTGGTGTACTAGGTCATAATGCCCAGAGCAGGGAGCTGGGCCCAGCCCTGTAGGGTCAGTGCTGCTGCTGCTGTGAGTGAGTGACTGACAGAAAAAGTCATGGGCAAATGGGAAAATCACACTAAAGGTGACTTTTTTTTTTTTTTTTTTTCACCCACCATGACAAACCTGTAGCCCTACTTTTTCCCTATCCATTCTCATCAGGCAGGGATTTGTACTCATGGCAGGGGTGAGTGAGGGATTTGAAGGAAGATTAAATAGAACTATATGAATTATAAAAGTGAGTTTTACCTATGCATAAAGAGTGGTGATGGGGGGGGGGAGGGAGCTCAAAGGTGTTTAGGGAGAAGCTGACTGGTGGGCAGTAAAGACTGGGAATGTTGGAGAACCAAAAGCAGGGATCATCATGATATAAATTACTAGGTCAACTATGTAGTGTGGGACCAAATCATGAAAAGGCTTATAGATAGAGACAAGAAGCATATGTTGGATGTGCAGATAAGTGAAAGCATTTGGAGAAACTCAAAGAGAAGACTGATGTGCTCAGAACCAGGAAGATAACCCTAGAAGCAGTATTTTGAATGGACATGAGGAGAACAAAGGTGCAGCAGTTAAGGCCAGGGAGGAGGAAGTTGCTGCAGTTAAGGTGCAAAATAAGGGCCTAGATGAGAATTTGATGGTGGAGAGAGAGAAAAGGTCAAATTTCAGAAACATTCTTAACCACAAATTTAGACTCAGCCTAGATGAAGAAGGGCTGAATTAGAGATTGTGCCCAGAGGGGAAAAGAGAGAGAAAGGAGAGGCTTTGGGACAATTTATAAGACCTCTGATTTGGGAATGTTGCATTTAAATTGATGGCTGCACATCCACAAAGAGATGTCAGAAGGACAGGCTGAGATTTAAGTTTGTGCAGATGAAGGCAAGTCTGGAGTGGATATGAAGTCAACGTTTTGTTTATGGATAAGATCATCCTGAGACAGAGTGCACAGGAAGAAGAGTGTAAAGGTTGGAGCTTTCTTGAATCCCCAACATTAGTTACAGGGCATATGAGGAGGACCCACCAAACAAAACACTGAAGAAATGATTAAAGAGGTAGGAAGAGAACTAGGGCAGAGTAGTTTCAAAAGCTGAGGGAAGGTGAAATTTTAAGACCATGGCCAGCAGCATCAAAGTTAGCCAGTAGGAAGCCATGTTATTTGGATGCAAAGTGCTCAATAGACCCTTTGTTAAGTGTGGCATGTAAAGCTGGAAGTCAGACTGAAGAGGATCTAGGCTGGAATGGGAGGAAAGGAACTTCACACAGTGGTTCTAGAAGGTGCATTCAAGGAATTTGGAAATCATAGAATATCAGGGTTGGAAGGGACCTCAGGAGGTCATCTAGTCCAACCCCCTGCTCAAAGCAGGACCCATCCCCAGACAGATTTTTGCCCCAGATCCCTAAATGGCCCCCTTAAGGATTGAACTCACAACCCTGGGTTTAAGCAGGCCAATGCTCAGACCACTGAGCTATTCCTCCCCCACAGGCGAAGAGAGATTGGGTGATAATTTGAAAGGAAGCTACCATGAGTGAGGCGGTTTTTGTTTGTTTTTTACGATGGGGGAGACCAAAGCATGCTCATACAGGGAGGGGAAGGAAGAAATAGAGTAAGGGGTGAGGGAGGTCAGGAGACTGGAAGGAGCTGGAGGAGGAGGGAAGCAGGAGAGTATACAGTGGAAAAGGAGAGATGAGAAGGAGGAGGTTATACCAGATTGTTTTCAATATTTCCTTTGAAGACTGGGCAGAGATTGGGGGAAGGGACAGAAAGGGGGAGCTTAAGTAAAGATTCAAAGGTGGTTAAAAAAATACAGCTGGGGTTGTGGGTGTGGGATTGAGTGAAGGTGGAGAAGTAGAGCTGTGTGGCTGAAAGGATGGCAAAACAGAAAAATGAATTAGTGGAAGAATGTGTATGGTTGTGGGATATCCACCATAGGAGAAGGCAAGGAAGAGGGCACTGAGAATGAAAGAGAAATTCTCAATGTTGATGGATAGGAAATCACAGAAGGATGGGGTTTTGGGGCAAGGCTGAGGGGGCAGGTAGGTGGTAGTAAGGGAGATGTGGTGGTGACCAGGAATGTGGAAGTCCAAGATGGAGAAATTGGAGAGAGAGCAGTTCTTGGTGAAGATAAGATCTAATGAGTGCAAAGGTTAATGCTTCTAAAGTGTTCTGAAGATGCAAAATTGCTAAATGTTGTTGTTGTTATAGTAGTTTATGAACAGCTATTAAGATTAGCATTCTAATTTAGATTGCAGCAAAGAGTCCTGTGGCACCTTATAGACTAACAGACGTATTGGAGCATGAGCTTTCGTGGGTGAATATTCATGCATATTCACCCACGAAAGCTCATGCTCCAATACGTCTGTTAGTCTACAAGGTGCCACAGGACTCTTTGCTACTAAAACTTGTTATTCAAATGCTGTTAGTCACTACCATGTATTGTGCAAGGCCTAATATGGGCTACAGTGGTTAGACAGGTAACACGATCACCTCTTTGTTTCTCTGAAAAAGATAGGCATGGACTCAATCAGTGTAAAAGAAAGGCACTG